>NC_084947.1:5516599-5646599 GCF_949316205.1 Platichthys flesus
CAACACAAGCTGTGGGTTTGAGTGATGGAGGATCAGAACTCCCCCCCATCATAGCACATTCAGTGAAACCCTGGGTTCTCTTTAGAAATGAGAGACTGAACCATAACCCCCAGTAAATCCCAGGCTTCAATATCCCAGTGTTTTTGAAATGCCTGGTACACAACTCAATGGAAATATATTGAAGAGTAACATATCATTTTGGATTTATGCATGTTGGTGTGTTATGCTAAGATTCCAAAAAGTGACGCATTATTGTCGAGCCTCTTGAGTGTCTGAGGTTTGTATTCACAACACGGGGCCGATGTGTCTATGCTCATGTGGGGAAGCCGTTAAAACACAGAGTACTGTTGTGTGTGTTGTGTCAGCGGGTTGTAATCCATGTGTGAATTTATGTGGAAAAGCTGATAGATATGAGCATGTGTTGAAATCATGGTGTTATGCCATGAAAATGCATTTCTCAAGTCAATGAGTCTGGGATTTACACGCTGCTGTCGTGATTTTAATTGATGATTAGCTGCACTGTGTCTGTTATCAGTTTTATGAATGGATGCTTTTGTTATCGTTACACAGCTAATCTTTTTCTTTATTTCCTCCTCTTCCGTCCATCTGTTTCTGCTCCATCTTTCTTTGCTCTGCTTAGTGTCCGACAGGCCAGCAGGAGCAGCAGGCGGCGGACCAGGGGGAGGGTCCGACTCCTCCCAGCCCCGCTTCTCCTCCTCGCTCCCCACCTACCTCCCCGTCCAATGCCAGCTAAGTGGTGCTGACTCCGCCTTCTTCCTGCGGGAAGCCAATCAGGAGGTGATGCGAAACGGCAGCCTGTCGTCACGGACCGAGCCCTTCTTCCTCCACCAGCTGGAGCCGGGCCTCGCCGCCCCGCACGCCCTGCCCAGCGTCAACTGCAGCTACGGGAACCTGAGCATCGAGCAGCCAATCCCAGTGGAGCTGCTGCAGGGTCCACCGCAGCACGTGCTACCGTCGACCAACCAGGTGACCCTGAACTGGAAGGTCAAAGGTCAAGTTGTGGTGCCCAGAGTCGGGTCAACACGGCCCTGGATACAGGTATTGGCAGTTTTGATGTCACATGAGTCTTCTAATGCAATAAAATGTGGACTTTATCTGCAAACCCCATAAAAGAAGCAGAATCAAATTCAAAGAAACAATAAAAGATTCCATATGTAGGTTAACGTTTGTGTTTCTGTTCATGGAACCACTTTTACAGCTTGAAGGGAAAGATAAAGACATTGTGACAGGAAGTAGTTTTTTCCCATAAACCCTCAAGATGATGTGAAATGTGTTTGTTTTGTTCCTAGGTTCTGTTTTACTTAGTCGGGCGGCGCTGGGATGAGCCTGACCCGCCTCCTCCATCCCTCCTGCCATGTGTCAGAGCTGTGGCCGTCCGGGACACCAGCGAAGCAGCACCATCGGCTGGCTGCCGACTCGTGGGACCATCTGGCATCTGTGTTGTCCGTCTGGAGATTCCCCCAGCTTGGTTTACACCACAGCAAGTGAGAAAGAGACCTCCTGAGGTGACTCTCCCATCAGTGGATGTGTATTACTCGATCTTACCACTAGAAGGGGCTGATCAAGAGTGTCCCTTCATCGTTAACGAGCCATGGAGAAGCCCGAGTGCCAACGTTGGGCCTCTCGGAGGCCTGGGCATGGGCCTTGGGGGGCAGTGGAGCCCCCTAGTGGAGGGGGGTCTTCAAGACATGTTGAAAGCTGGTTCAGTTGTAATGACCACGGGCCCGGTTTCCCCCAAGGGTCAAAGACTGAGACTGGATGAAAACGTGGAGGTTCTGGTGCCACCCAGCCCGGTTCGGCTCGGCAAGACGGTGGCGTTTGGTGTCTACATGAAGACAGAGTCCCACATGGAGCAGTTCACACTGAGGTAGGAACACAAGCATTTTCTTTGGTTTCTCTCTGATTCTTATTTCTATCATAACCACTCTGTCCTCTCCTGCTCACCTACACTTCCTCGTCTCAACACTGCCGTCACGTTTGTATACTGAGCCTCTTTCAGGAGCCAGCAGTGCAAAACACCTCATGAATATTCGGGGCTGATCCGATGAGAGAGAAAAACACAGAGAATGAGCATCGAGGGAAGGAAAGGGCGACTCAAAGGGACTGAGGCTAGAGGAATGTGAGGCTCAGTCTGTCATGGACATCCCTCCTGTGTGATCCGATCACAAGTGGACAGCTCTGAGTGAATCAGATCACACGTCCCATTAGAATGCGTATCCACGTGCATCTCCAGTGACCACGTGTAATCGGATCTCACGTCCCCCGCTCCATATGCAAATAAACACATAAATCCTTTCTGTTCGCAAAGACCAAACGTATTGTTGTTTTTAGCCTGTCGGACTTTGACAGAGGGGCCTGTTGTCAACAGAGAGAGAGAGAGAGAGAGAGAGAGAGAGAGAGAGAGAGAGAGAGAGAGAGAGAGAGAGAGAGAGAGAGAGAGAGAGAGTAGCAAGGACATGCTGATCAAATCAATGTGCTGCTCACACTGATAGAATTTCATATTAATTTCAAATAGTACACAGGAAATAAACAATAAATGTCAGTCCGATGTGGTGGGAAGTCTCAAATGAATCAACGCATTGGAAAGAGTGAGAAGAGGCAAATTCAAGAGCCAAGATCAAATCCTGCTATATTCAGTTTTAACACAACAGTTTGAGGTCACAGGTGAATTCACTTATTCGGGCTTCTCCTTGGTGTGAAGGTGGCAGAACTGGAACTTCATGAACTAAGTGAAGTGAAGTCGAGTGTAAGCTGTGGCCGCTCACAGGCAGACAGACTATGAGCAGGCAAATCCCCAAAACAGGTCAAAAAGGCTGAAGAGCTGCAGCCTGGCTCAGAGAATCGGGAGGAGGAGGAGTCAGGAGGACCATCGGGGGGGGCTACTCCCTGGCGCGAGGGCGTGGCAGGCTCTGTGAAGAAAGGAGAGTTAGTAAAGAGAATGAATGAACTTATGAATGAGCTGTGACACTTTCATTGCAGAACAGTGCAAAGTATACACTGTAACGCAGCCGGACGCCCAGCATCACATCCCCAGCAGAACTCCTCTCATGTGAAACCACTGGACCTCTGTGTGGCAGCAGTAAAGTCATTGATGGGGGATTCGATTCTGTGATGCACTGCGGACAGGATATTTGAAATTCAAGGAAGCAGACGGGAGCGACGGCAGTGAATGGGCGATTGTGATAAGACACTCGAGGCCCCGGTGACTATAAAGTATCGAAACACCTTTAAGGGTCTGATTTGATCTGATGTGTTTCCTTCATTTCTATCAACAGAGAGGAAAATACATAGAATCACAGTTTTTTGTTTCTCTGTGCTCAACCCTTCCTGCGGTCATTTGAGGACACAGGGGAAAAAAGGAACAAGTGGCACCGCACCTTGTCCTGCTACCTGCTGACACACACTCACACACACAATCACACACACACACACACCCTCAGACACACAGACAGAGGGAAATAAATACTCAACCGAAATCCTGCGCTCACTATTTCTCTCTGCCATGTGCACACACATACTTCATCGCTGTGCATGCACACATCCTGACAGTGACCTGAGTGTGTAATGAGAATACACACACACACACACACACGCACACAAACTGAGAGGTGTGCTCTCTGTTTCTCCCTACAGACACTTTGTCTTGGTCTTTATTGTACTACTCCCCTGCTGTGTGTGTGTGTGTGTGTGCGTGTGTGTGTGTGTGTGCACATACAGTTGTGTGGCATTGCCATACTTTTTACGGCATCGTTTATGGCAGCTGTTGTTCAGTTGTTTAAGTGATGTGTCCAGCTGTTTCTGTTCTTAAGAATGTCCCATTCAAAAACCTCTAAGCTCTTTCTGCTCGCTTTTGAGTTGTGTGTGTGTGTGTGTGTGTGTGTGTGTGTGTGTGTGTGTGTGTGTGTGTGTGTGTCCATTCCTATACCTGCAGCTTGCCCTCTGCCCCAGCGCACAGTCCCGTGGCTAATCTCCCATGTAAGAAGCACAGTGAGACATGTAATAAGGCTTAAGTGGATGTCGTTCCTGTTCCGTGAGCGTGCACATGCATGTGTGTGTGCGTGTGACACATAATAAGCCGTAAGTGTGCTCCATCACACTGAGATGATGTGATTATGATAAACTGCTGAGGAGATGGGGGGACACGGAGGGAGGACGAGTCAGAGACGGACAGTGACGGAGAGGGGAAGGAGAGAGAAGAAATGACGGATAAAGAAACTCAAAGAGGGACAGAGAAACGATTCCTTCACTTGCATGTCTTCCTCACTCGGAGACGCAAAGGACGGAGGAGTGGAGGGAACACACACTTGCCAAATTGGATGGGTCGTTCCTGGCTGGATCCCTTGTCACTGGGCTTGTAGTGTCATGTAACCATACATGATTCTGTCACTCAGTAATTGAACGGCTCCTCTGCAGGGAGTAAACTGAAACCTAGGATGTGGAAGAGCCATCACTTAAACTGCAAAGTCTTTTACTCTGATCGTTCTAAAAATTACAAATTAAAAACTCATAGTTTCAATAATTATATATCTTGAATTCTGTGTTCGTATAAAAGTTGTCACCTCACTCCTAGTGATCTTTTCTTGTTACTCATTTGTGTATGCCTAATTGACCTTAGTAGCAATTAAAACAGTTAAAGTAAGTTTAAGAGCATTTTTACTCTGAAAGGCCACCCCCGCATTTAACAGGTAGAAAGAAACAACAACTAATGTGTTTCTCTTACTCCCTGATGTACACTAACTGCTCCAGGACCTGTTCTAGACGATGTGCCAATGTCAAAGTGTGAGACTGCTTGAAAATGATACCAAGAGACAATTAAACATAATGGCCAGACCCAAGCAGACACGTGTGAGGTGCTGGACGTGCATGTAATTGGTTTTTGACACTGGTACTCAAGCCCTGAAGATAATGGCCCAGTGCTCCAGCCTGTGTTCCTTAAGGAAAAGGGGAGAACATGAAAAGGGAGAGATTTCTTTTCTCATGAATTCAAAAGCAAAGAAAGGATTCAAAGGGTTTTTGTGCTTTTATTAAGATCACATCGGAGAATCTAATTTAAACTGGATTTTCTTTAATGGTTTTGCTTCATATATTTTTCAGTTGCATAATTAAATCATTTTCAATGCAGAGGTCACAGCATTGTTTGCTGTGTTGTGTCTTCTCTGAAGGAAAACCTCATGCAGGACTCATTTCTTACATGCACTTAAGATATTGGGGCATCTTCAAAGATGACAGAACAAGGGGATTATGGGCAATGGGATCAGCTAGTGGGAAAGAAAAGAGAGGGAGGAGTGTCCAAAGTCAGCCATAAAGGTGTATGTTGTGTTTTAACCAAGCAGACCTGTGCTGAAGTGTCTTCGCTCCCTAAAGACACTACACACCCCTCGTCTTATACTTCAGTTCAAGTGTTACGTGGTTGATCCTGGACCTACTCAGATCTCACCATTGTCATTCGAAGGACGCATTTATTCAAAGCGACATACAATTACTACATTCAACATCTTTTCAGTATCTTGCCCAAGGACACCTCGGCATGCAGATGGGAAAGACTGAGGATCGAACCCCCGACCTTCCGGTTGAACGTAGACCACTCTACGCCCCTCAGCCAAAACCAGCACCATAAATACAGCAAATACCTCTTCCAGGGCCAAATGCTTTTATGAACTGGGCTGATTCCCGACTAGAGAGTTTTTCCTCATCCTTTATAAAAGTCAATGCAAAGAAGCTCTGATGTTGATAAAGTTCATCCTGCACCACATTTGATGATGACTATAACCAGCTGAGGAGCGTCTGATCTGTGCTCAATGATGTCGGGACAACAGGCTGCAGGTCTGCACACAGTTTTGCCTTGAAATGACTTGTCTGTAATGATAATGTAGGAAAGGAGGAAATTGAGTTAGAAGCAGCAGAGCATAGAGCGCCAGCATGTGGATTCTTTATCTCCAGCCTTGTTTCTTCTCGCCATCTTGCTTTCTGCTCCGATGCTGCAGACGAATAAACTCCTGAGGCAAAGGGGATTCAATCAATAAATCAAACTTTATTTTCACAGACCAAATTCACAAATCACAATTTTCCTCAAGGGGCTCAACAAAGTGTTATGCCCTCTGCCCTTAACCCTCGACTACAGAGAGGAAAAATGCACATCTCCATCAGTAAAGTGGGTGTTCCATGTGTGGAGCGGCCTAAACTATCAAAGCACATTTTACATTGAAAACCCGAATGCAGACAGTTGTTCAGGCATTATTCTTAGAGCATCTTACATGTTATATTCACCTCAGGACTTCCCCTCTGTGCATGAATCCTAACCCAGTACAGCAGATGTCGAGTTCTGTGCAGATGCAGATCAGTGAGCGTTCACTAACAAGCCATTAATACAGACCCTGAACCAGTGGAAACCTCTTCCCATGTATGTTAAAGGCTGTGAGTGATGCATTTGTTAGCATTGGAACATTTTTCAGAAGTGGGGATGTTGACAGACTGAGGGTCAAAGTGATTAGTGTCTCCCTCATTAAGAAGCTGTCATCTTGAACTGTGTGTTATCGTTGTTGGGCTGGTTAATTAGTGAGATGATTACTGATGAGGGGGGGGGGTGCTATGTGTGTGTGTGTGTGTGTGTGTGTGTGTATATGTGTATATGTGTGTGTGTGTGTGTGTGAGAAATAGACAGACGGAGACAGACTGAGACGGCAATTATCAAACGCAAACAAGTATTTCTCTCTGCTCGTTTTTTCTCGTTTTTATTTCTTTCTATCTGTTTTCATGGGAATTGTTATAATAGTCATTTGTTTGTGAATGGAATATATCACCCCCACCCGTTCTTTCTTTCTGTGCGTGTGTGTGTGTGTGTGTGTTTGTGTGTGTGTGTCTGTGTCTGTGTCTGTGTCTGTGTGTGTCTGTTAGGATTAGTGGATTTTTTCTAGGATCAGAGGGGAGATGTTCTTCTAGGGACCAGCTAGTCCTCTCTCGTGGCTTCAACACACACACACACACACACACACAAACACACACACACACACACACATACACACACACACACACAAGCCCAGGATACCTTTATTTCACAAATCTCCACCATCGATTTCACCTCGCATGCCCTTTCACCAGCGAGGAGACAGAATTGATTGTTTTTTGCGCCCCTGTGTGTGTGTGTGTGTGTGTGTGTGTTTGTGTAACCGTTTCCGTGGCCTTACGTTAACACACTGCATATGCTTGTTTGTATAATTGTGTTCATGCACATTTGCTGTGGTACCCCTCCTTGTTGTTTGTGTATCACATGTGACGTGTATACGTTCAGTTGAGTCAGAGTGTGAGTGTCGTGGGCTGATGGGATTCTCATTGTCTTCGTTTGCCGCTCTGTTCTCTTCCCTCGCTCTTTATTTGTGTTTTTTGTGTTGCCTTTCAATTCACAAATTCATTCTGTGCAGTGATGAAGCCAATAATAACACTTCCAAAAAAATATGAAAGTATTACATTCACAAAGTGATTGGGTTGCAGGACTTGTGTTCGTTGTTTAGTTTTATGAATTTAAATATTTCATGTCCTACTTTTTTTTTCATCTGGAACTGAAAACTTTTTAGTTAGCACATTATTTTACACACATCATATAGTATCTTTTTCTTTTCAAGTCACTCTTCCCTTCAAGGAGTATTGTATATTAAGGTTTTTCTAACCGATGCCTGTTAATCAAATATTAGCCAATTCACAAATGAGATTAAAATGTCATATAATGGAGAACGTAGAGCGTCTGACACATTCAAAATTACTTTTTAAGGTTTAAAGTTTTACTTGAGCAAACAGCAGAGTTATCATTAGAAATTGAGGATTCACCTGTCATCCCACTGCAGCAGTGCTCACAAACACACACACACACACACACGCTCACACACACCACAGTCACTACGATGGCCCGGTAGACCGTAAAAACATCTGTGGTCCCAAGTTTTTAGAGTCTCAGTTTGGCAGACGTCGGCATTAACCTTCTCTTTACGCTTTGCACGTTCTCAAGGTCACAACGGGCCTGCAGCCTCTGTGATGCACATGAGAGTAAACTGCAGACATGTTCAGTGGCTTATCTCCATGAATCATCCCTCGTTATCAGGCCAGGCAGTTCTCCGCAGACAGCAGTTCCACTAGTTTTTATTCAGAAATAGCAACATGCTGTGAGGTCAGTGTGGTATCTAGTGCACAGTCTGGTAACTGAGAGCCACAGCTGAGAACACCTGCTCAGATGGTTTGACTTCTTCTAAAAGATTAACCAACTGTACAAATCAGTTACAATTGTTATGGTAAACAGCTGAAAGTCACTCTTCAGAGGGAGAACATGTGGTTGAAGACGTAGTTTAATCTGTGGCCTCATGAAACACTGAGTTAATTATTTTTTAAACGTCCACAACAACCAATACGTATGTTTTCTTATTAAGAATCAGACGTCTTCTACCACCCATGACACAGTAGCAGTAAGTGCCAGAGAAACTATGGGGAAACATTGATGATGTGTGTATCATCTCCTAAACGATGACCCTCTACAGGAATATACTAAATTTAATGTTGTTGTTTTTTTTTATCCCATCTCTTTTACTATTATTATTTATGTCTGGGACTTCCTGCTTCTATTTATTATGTTTCCCAAAGGAAATCTTTCATGTTCTCCGGATCAGAGATCATTTCTGTGTCTCTTCCCTGTTGCAGTCTCTGCCTCTTCAGCAGCAGCACTCTAAATAATCACCAGAGGCATTAAATTGGACTCAACACGGGATGTACTCACGCTCGAGTACATACATTTCTGCAGCTCGCTGTTCTCTTCCAGATCCATTATTCTCATAAAATTGCCACTTACCTATTGCTTTAACATTCATCCATATTGTGATGAAGGGGTAAGAAATATGGGTATTATATTGAAACCAAACCCAGCAGAAGGGGTTGGTTGGCTATTTCTGTATATGATAAAGAGACTGAGCATGAGAATAAGAAAGACTAATTTGAACCGAGTCCTTATTACATTACATTACATTACATTTCATTTAGCTGACGCTTTTATCCAAAGTGACTTATATAGAGACATAAATGACTAATTGAAAAGGATAAACTTTTGAATCTTAGCTGTTCTATGTGTTAGTGACAATCCGCTTCATAACCTTGGTGCTGAAACTGGCCTTGCAGACCTGAAAGCTGCATTAAGTCATATTTACTATGTTAGCATTGAAGCACATGAACAAGAGCTGTTGTAGAAAATCTAGAGATTTTTGGATCTTATAGCCACTTAAGGTCAATGTCTGTTCAGTAAGTACAAATATTTTCATGTCAAGTCAATCACTCTTGATTGAAAGGGGTCAAATTTTCAGATTTTGATGATTTCAACTCGATTCATATTGTTAATGGTGTGATTTTCGATTTTCTATACCCACAGTCACCTAAAACGAATCAGTGGTATCACTTCTAAGAGCTAAAACACTTGTGTTGATGGAGATAGTTTTTATTATTTTCAACTTTTTGAAACTAAAACATTGCCCCAGATGAGTAGGTAGTGGATCTCAACACAATATAGTTGACCCATGGCCAGTGTGGGTCCACCAAGGATTCTGAGCCAGGCTATGTAAGGGTAGAGCTGAGCAAAGCCTCAAGACACATGTTCTCATCTCTGCTCCTTGATGAAGAACAAGTAAAAACACTTCAGATTTACAGTTGTAAAGCAGTTGTTATGGAGTTAGAGAGGCTCTACCTGCTCGTACATTCACAATTAAATCTCATCCATTTTGTTGAGCTGACAGTATTTCTGATCATCCTGAAATCCTTCATTCTTTCAAAGGATGATTTGATCGTGGTTCTGGTCACTAGTGTGAAGCAAAGGTTCGAGAGGTCATGTCTATGAATATCTTCACAAAAGTCAGGGATTAAGGTGAATTACACACACACACACATACAGAGACACACTCACAATGTGGTGGACGTGTGAAGCTGCTTCTCTGTGTCCTAGTGGTAGGAGACGCTCTGTGGAAATCCTGCAGAGTCGAGGAGGTCAGACCGGAGCCCAGAGTCGGTGGTGCTGTGGTTTATCAAATACAATTCCTTGTAGTCAGCAGCAGCCTGTCTGTGCCACTGTGAACTAAACTGAAGCAAACCATGATCGCATGTGAAGCACAAGGCTGTGGCTGTCTCCTCTGTTATTCGTTTTGGGAACGAGAGTAGGATCCTCTCAGTGTGATCGGAAAGATCCGGAAAAAGTGGACGATCTAAAAGTGAAGCCAAATTGTGGTTAGCTGCAGTATAGGTCATAATCCCCGCCTCCTCCATGTTGGTGGATGGGGTGTGTACCAAACTACAGAGTCATATACATTTATTCAAAGGTTTTTGTAAGTTTTTTGGGGAAAGTTTGGTTTAAACTGGTTACAAACAGTATCACGGCTTTTCAGAGTCTGAACTGTTTTATAACATGACGAAGTGGAGAAGAGATTTCCATCTTCATATACAGTCTATGATTAGACCTACATTTTTATTATATTTGATTCTGATCATTTGATGGTGGTTTGCCAGCCACATATTACCTCCTCTTGGAAAAGTGCATTCAGACGCTTAACAACTTGTACGTTCTCTCACTTCATCTGGGACGAGAGGACTCAAGCTCGGGGCGCCAAAATAATTAACATGAAGGGGAAAAGGTCAATTGAGGTTGTAGTTAAAAGGTCAATGGAATTCACATGACGCTGGAGGTTGTGAGTACAGAAGAACTAAGAATTAAGAGTTTTATGTAAAAAAAAAAAAAAACACTTGAGGAGGAGCAGAAGGCAGATACACATAAAGTCACAATAATTCAAACGTGTAATGCATCGTGGTTTGTTCAAGCACATAGAGTTTGTTGCCCTTACATTTAGAAAAATCAAGGAAGTACTGAAATATACGAGGTCAAAGATTGGATTACCTAAAACCATATGAATAAAACATTATTACACGTTGTACCAATCGACTGTATTTCATATTGCATGTTATTTTCATGAACCAGTTATCTCTGTCGGACTGAACACATGCAAGCCGCACACATCAACACCCACTCTCTTTCTCTCTTCAACCCACACAGTCATCTGTTTATTCCCTTAATCCAGTCTGCACTATCATGCTGTCTACAGAGCTCTCCCTCTACTTTCTACTCTCCGTACCCTTCAATTTCCCTGTCACCTCCTCCCATTCTTTTCTTCTCCTCCTGTTTTCTCCCTCGCTCTCTCCTTCCATCTCCAATCACTCATGAATATTCACGAGGGTGTTATTTGCATTGCTGGCTCCTGAAAGAGGCTGAGTACACAAAGGTGACAGCCATCAACCTCGGCATAGCGCCGCTGTTTGTGTTTTGGGTGCTCTGCGTGTGTGTGTGTGTGTGTGTGTGTGTGTGTGTGTGTGTGTGTGTGTGTGTGTGAGGGCGAGAAAGAAATAGACAGAGGTAGACATAGAGGAAGAGAACCAGGAGCGGGTGAAAGGAGGAGAGACAGAGGAGAGGAGTGGGGGTTGTGTGTGTGTGTGTGTGTGTGTGTTTGTGTTTGGCTGCCATGTCACTGGCAAAGTGACGCTATCACTGAAATTCTAATTAATACGTCCCTGAGTGTGTTTGGATTGAATTTGAAACATTTTGTCTTCTTGAACTCGGTTATTGATATGACAGTGATCCTCTTGGCGCGTGCACGGCTGGGTTTGTGTTCACATGTTCACTTCGCTGTCGCTTCAGATAAAATTCCCCGTCTCTCCCGGTCCTCTGACTGCCGACACTCTTCTGTCGTTTCACCTTTTTTTTTTCCTCCCTCGCACGCCTCCGTCGCTCTTTGAGTCTGGATCTGCCAACGCTGGTTTGAGGAGGCTTGAAATGAAAATGCCTGGACGGTGATTGTGTTTTGTTTACTGTTGGTGCCACTGTTGTTTGCAGGATGGAAGAGCCCCATTTAGATCCCTCCTGAATCCTGGGGACGCACCACACGCTCGTAGTAGTGCATTTTAAACCGAGTCGTGTATGAGTGTGTGTTTTCCTGTGTGTTTGAGCGTTTACCTCTCGGTTACCCCGGGAGCTCTAAAAAGGAGTTTGGGGATAAGTTTGTTTACATCTTAACAAGCTGAAGGGAAAACAGTTGATCTTTTTTTACGAACTGAGAGAAATCCCCTCTCGCAGCTCTTCCCCGTGAAATAACACTTTTTATTTTCTTGGCCTGGGACCCGGGCTCGTTGAAAACACGTTGTGAGCTTTATTATTCTGGGAGCCACTTGAAATAACCTACAGATGTTCGTATTGTAGAATTCCCATATTTACTGTGCGCTGCCTGAACTGCAGTCGCTCAGGCTCCAGAGGTGGATCCACTGGAAGCTACGAGACACTGTGTGTTTAAAGAGAATCCATCTTGTTCTGGGACATAACCGTGGGTGTAAATGCAGGACAGTTACATGATGATGCAGCTTGGGATTGTGATGGTGTGATTTATGATCTGAAGAAATACCTGAGGAACGTCTTGGACAGAAACTTTTCATTAAATATTCTTTATCGAGCAAGTGTCACTGAACATAAGGTTCACTGGTTGATGTAACGACTGGAATATACTGGTGTGGGGGGAGCAGATGCTGGAGGATGAGCTTCAGGTGTGTCAGTTGAGTTGGGTGGGGAAGAACCAAGTAGTTAAACCCATCTACAGACAAACACACACACACACACACACACACACACACACACACACGTCCCCAGGATTCAGGAGGGATCTAAATGGGGCTCTTCCACACACACACACATACACACACACACACACACAAAGAGCCAATTATACAAAACCTAACTCATTTTTTTAAGGGGGGAATATTTTGAAACAAATTTGTCAAGCGCTGGTTCACTTTTCTTACATCAAGGTTTTTCTAGTAGTGCGTAACAAAGCTAAAGAGAATTAAAAATAAAAAATCACACTAAGCAATATATTAGTGATTTATAAGATATCTCAGTGTGTAGTGTTTCAATATAAACGTTAAATTGAAGAGTTATAATTGCTTACTTTGGAGTTAAAATGCTGATAAACAAAGTAATTAATGTAGACAACTAATATATATATATTTATATATATGCAAATGTGTGTGGATGAGGGATGTTGCGATACCAACAAATCAGTAGTAAGTAACAATACAATGATATTTTTACGATACACAATTTGATACCACGGAAAAAAACAGAACAATAAATCCCATTAACTTCAAAACACGATCCATTATACAAATAAGAACATACAAAGAACAACCGTGGCTATGTAGCCTTCAAGTATACATAAAAACAGAAGACATTTAAAGTTATAAAACAGAACAGTGGCATGTAGGAAAATTATGAGATTTCAGTTATCAGGTAAAGCTCAAAGCTGCACGTGCAATGTACTAACACACACACACACACACACCTATATACTCGAGTCCAGGGCTGCTGTATGTGAATATTAATTCATGTATGTATGTTTATTTATATATATTATATATATAATATACACACAAACCAATCTCAGAAAAGCGAGTCCTGACTGTTTTGTGCACAGATAAAAGTCTTATTTGTGCTCGACCAAGTGTGACGGTCTCTCTCTTCCCTTTCAGTCCCAATCCAGCTGTGGAATGGCTGTCGCATTTACCCACCGGGCCAGTGAACAGCATCAAAATTGCCCAGAATTTGTTTTTCTGTGCTGTTGCAGAAAAAGCAGGTCCGCCACAGAGGACAAGAAGAAAAAAGATCAGCCCGTGGAAACGTATTTTTTCCAGTTTCTTGGTTGTAGTGGCGTGTGTCTCTGCAAATAAAAAGCTTTGAAACAGGAGACCTGAGGAATAGTGAGTTCAACTAATCTGTCGCTAAGATTTCCTTTCAGCCCTGCTCGCCCATGTGTGCGGGTTTTGTTCTGCGCTGTGTAATCTCAGGCTGTTGTTCCTCATACCAGACACGTAACATCCCCGTCGATTAGTGACAGTTTGTTGGAGCTTTTAAACATGACTTCACAAATCGTTCACAGACTTCTTCAAGGATCCCACCGTCTCTTCTGTCACAGGGCGCCGTTGCCTGTGTAATCTCTCGGCCGCTTGTGAACGTTGTGATGTGAGGAAGTCGCGCTCGCGCCGCGTTGTGCGCTCGTTCTCCGGTCGCGCCGGATAAGAGCCTCACCTAAGGAGCCTGAAACTTTAATGAGGGAGTTAATTATTCATGAAGGAATTGAAGAACCCCTGGAATCCTTTGAGATTTCACGGTGTGTAAGTGGTTATCGATGCCTCGGTCGGGGCGCGTCTCACTGGATACCCGTCTGCAAAGGATCCAGAACACTTTCAGTTAGTCCTTTTAAAGATGCAACACGTGTTCAGAGGACAGCGGGTCTCTCCGGTGACTGAGCTTTCTGTGGGCTTGTGTTTTCATAACAGTGAGTTTTTCCGCTGTTATCTCTGCGTCTTTGATTTATATCTGTCACCCTGTCGGCTTCATTTAGTTTCTCCACAACTTTTTGTGCGTGTTTTGATGTTGTGATGTTAATTAATTTGACGAATCCTCCTGTTTCTGCCTGTGTTTATCCTTATCGAGTTTACTGTGAGGTGTGTTTGTCCGTGAGGTGCAGTTAATTGTTGCGTGTGTGAATACAAATCTCATTTAGAACAGATGCTCCAGGATGCTGGGAGGAAAACACCGGCGCCTCCATGATTGACCGCCGCGCCTCATGTTTGCTCGTTTGTCAGAGCTAGTTTGCCCAGTTAATCTCCCCATTAAACTCAGCGAGAACATTAGCCTCACACATTCGCACCGATGAATGAGCCATTATTCATCACGAGATCTCCACTTTGACTCGGCTCTTCATTGTTTGTTTTTTTGGTGTCTCCTAAAACAACCAAGACCCCAAATCTTTACGTTTTCATCTTTCCTGCTGTTTCAATCGTTTCCAGCAGTGAGACATGAAGGATCAGTGGAGACCATTATATCACAATACGCAGAATTAAGAAAATCAACGCCAAAAGAGGTGAAGATGCAGGATGAATGCACGAGAAGGGGAGTTCTACTGCTGCTCACAGCTCGTGCCATGAGTAGGAGTTCGGTTTAACATTTGGAACTGAGTTATTGGTTCAGCAGCTTGTTGGGAAAACAAAGGCTTCACCGCAGCCTCTGGTCTATTTTCTACAGTCTTTTCTTCTCCCCTCCTCTCCACTATTCTAATCTTAGCAGGTCTTAACAATTATTGTGCCAGCACACACACACACACACCCAAACACACACCCAAACACACACACACAACCTCTTTCAAACACATCCACACGCTGTGAATCTTCTAAAGTAGCATGTGATATGCGGCTTGATCCCTCTCTTGTTCTTTGTCTCTAAAGGTATAGTCTAAATTCTGTTTTACATTCCATAGAGGAGAAGCCACTCATACGTGTATGTGTGTGTGTGTGTGTGTGTGTGTGTGTGTGTGTGTGCATCTCTAAAGAACATGCAAATGGCACACAGCCACGTATATATTGGGTACACGCGGAGACAAAAGAAGAAACGTGTACACGGTGGGGTCTCTATACGTGAACATGCACAGAGCTCCTGGGCCTGCAAAGCTTTTTGTCTGCTAGTATCTGAATCCCACAGAGAGAAAGAGAAAGAAGTGAGAATTCATAAGAGAAAAAGAACGAGCAACAGAGAGAAAAGGGTGACGTGAATGTGTGCAGAGGAGGAGAGGAACAGAGGAGGGGATTTGGAAGTGGGAGCAGTATCCATCTCCTTCTTTTCTCCGTTTTCACTCAATCTGTTACTGACACAGTTTTTTTTCCTCCTCCCTTTTGTCTTATTATCTCCTTCCCCTGCTTTCTTATAATTCCCTTTGTTTATTGTCTATCTCACGTTCTCTTTACTCTCCATTTCTCCCTAATTACTATTTATTATGGATGCAAAAAAATGCAGCTAATTAATTGAAGTAGTCATCTCCTGATTAGTGTCAGAACATCCTCGTGGAGAGAATCGTCTTCATGCAACACGATCCAAAAAGATTAGTTACACCGACACAAGGCCAACGCCCCGACAGCAACAGACACTTCTTCCTCTCCCGAGGCGACACTGACACTGACACTGACACTGGGCCCCGTCCTCATCTGGACTGGATGGACATGCTAATTGCTTTCATTGTGTTTTTCCTCCAGCATTAAGCTGCTCAAGTTGTTTGGAAGCATTTAAAGGGTCAGTTCACCAAAATGACCCAAAGCCAGACAAAATGCAAACAGTGTTTTCATGAGGAAACGACTTTCTTGTGATATGATCAAAACCCTCGAACAATCACACAATTTTCTTTGGTCACTTTTTTGCCGAAATAGATGAGAAGTCCTCTGTGTTCGTCACATTTTCACGACCGTGACGCCTGATAAACTCTTTCTGCTGATGAATATCATGTGATATGATCATGATCTCAGAACACCTATAATTACTTTAGACCCATGTGGATTACAGCAGCTTTGTTCTTTGCGATATTAATTTACGGCTTCCTGTCCTCTTTGAGGCGATGGGCTGGGTTGTACCATGGGAACAAAGGAACATACACCATCTTTACTGAGTGCTGGCCGACTTGTAATGCACGTTATTTAAGACTGAGAGAGAATGTCACTGAATAGAGCACATACCTCCGCCAAGGCCAAACAATCCTCCACATGATTGTCTAGTTCCTATCGTAGCAATGTTAAAGAAAAAAGAAAGTGGAAGGAGAGACAACCTGAATTGTTTATTTATAATAAAAACAAACTGATAGAGAGTGAGAAAAAGAAAATATCCTCGATCACACTAACATTGAATGGATTCTTCCAAGAACCCATCCGTCCACCAAGGCCGTGTAATCCAACACATGATTGGTAATAAATGAAAAAAGTATTAGCATCTAGTAATGGGCGCAAGATGAGATTTCTAGTTGAGTGTGTAACACAATGTGTGCTACATGTTTGTCTTGCTGTATACACCGTTACACAAACTGTTTACATACCCATGACAGATTTTCAAAATAAAGTTAGTTCTGAGCCAACAGCATTGCGATTAGAAACATGATTGGGTTTGATATACCTGTTTTAACTTTGAGGCCGATCAGAGATTTTTCCACCACAAATATCATCATGGGGGAGCAGCACATTTGAGAGTGAGTGAGAAAAAACAGTGGGTAGTAAAAAAACAACAAACATAAGACTGCTTGAGTCCAATGGATCTGCTGTTTGGCTGATGCAAAGTCACTGTGCTTGATCTGTGCCTGCATGAAGTAAAGGCCTGATATAATGCAAGTTAATTGATTTAGGTGAGAGTGAACAAACCAAACCGGGTGCTGAAGTCGTGGCTGTGAAATCCACACGTCGAGGAGCGAGGGGAAGGCCAGCAGGAGCTGAGGGGAGTGCAAATAGAACTGGAGAGCTGCAGACTTTCATTCTAGAGCAAGGAAAATACCAGGGGAGAAGATCATTTAATAAGTAAAGGAGGACGGGAGGAGGCTTCTGCCAATATGTCAATGTGCCAGAGGGCAACATGTGGGGCAGAAAGTAAATCAGAATTTGTGATTTAAATTCAATTCAACTACCGTTTAATCAAAATTCTGGAAAAGTTTGTTTTCTAGTTCACTGGTCATGTAACCTGTGGGTGTTTGGAGCATTTCGTTATCCAACAACCTCCTCCAGGCAACCGATGGGCCATGATTACTGATCACGAGTCCACGTGGTCTGTGTGCTCTAACCTCTTGATGGCATCTGTCTTGCTGTGTTTTTTGCGAGACATCCTTTTGGATGTCTTCCTGTGACGCCAAGGAGCTTGAAGACCCTGCAGAAGGTCAGGCAACAGGTCTGCAGCCAGGTTCAATGGTCACGTGATGCACATAGCGTCCTTGGCTTCCAGTGCTCGTCGATGCCGCCTGCGTTCTTGGCTCTCTTTCTCTCTGAGGCCTCTGCTGAGACCGCCAATTCCGGCAGGACCACTTTCCTCGCCACTTGGACACCAGGTTAATGTTTGGTCTCAGCCTCTATGACGGTGTTTTGAAACTCCAAGCTGCCTGTAAGGAAACCATCTGATCTATTTGGGTGCTACTGGCTTCTCCTTCCTCTCGACAGAAGCCAACTACCCTCAATGCCTTGTGCAGATGTTACTAAAGGAGATATATTTTGCAGTTGTGTGCAGGTGTGTCACAGACACAGACATATGATCACGGATAAGCTGGATGTAGAAACATGAAGCCTGTTACCATTTCTGAAAACGAGTACTTACTGGATTTTGAGTTCGATCAAAAGGCAACTGAAACAGGGTTTTTATTCTTGATGTAAAACCAAGAACAGTAATCACTTTGTGCATGCGTGCGTTTGTGTATGTGTGCGTGCGTTTCTGTGTGCGTGCGTTTGTGTGTGCGTGCGTGTGCGTGCTCGTTATTAGAGAGAGATTAAGATTTCAAAGAACAGAGGGTTCGAGAAAGCGAGAAGTTGGGGACGGAGAGCCAGTAATGAGTGCTCCAGTGGAGAGTGATAAGAGAGACGGAGGGAGAGTTGGTCTGCATAATGAGTCCTCCAGCGTGGAGGTGGCATGTGGGAGGGATGGAGCGGAGGGAGGGAGGCAGGGACGAGCAGGACTCCTCCGGTGGAGAATGGAGAAAAGCAACAGAGGCATTTATTCTGATTCACAGAGAACGGGTGCTATAATGAGTTTTCCAGGGCACAGTTAGTAGGTGGAAGACATGGAGGGGGACAAAATGATGCAAATTTTAACGCCATTATGGCCATTGTTTATAAAAAGAAACTGAAAATGAGTACCCAGGGACGAGAAACAACAACGATAACGAAGTGAAAGGTCTGAGCCGCATGTTTAAGAAGCCGCTCAAAAAGACAGACCAATACTTGGTAGCAAATGCAGCAGTTCCCAGACATCATTTATCTTTCCCCCCAGTGTGTCCAGTACTGTGAATATAGCCCCGTTGCTGAAAATAACTGCCCACCTCTTCTCATTTACACGGAAACAAACAACTGCCAACGCACGGTGCATCAGGCTAATGATCTCCAGAGTAGATGTGTCCGTCAGAATTCACCCAATTTCACCAGAATTTCTCAGATTTTTCTCAGGCAGAAATGTACTTTTATATTATGAACAATCCTTAAAATATGAGCTTTAAATAATCGTCTTTCTCGATGGCTAATGGAGATTTAAAATATAGGATTTAAAGGTCGAGAGGGCTAGCTAGCTCACCTGCTAGCATGGGCCCCTCCGATTGGATGCTGGAGTCTTCCACAGCAGCTGTCCCCCTGCTCTCTTTCCATTTCACACTTTTTCTTTCAACGGAAGCAGAATATCCCCAAAACATCTTAAAAAAATATATATCTCTGTCACTGAAGCGTTTTCCTATAAGTGTAATTTTTATTTTAATTGACAAACAGTAACTTTCTAATTCTGTAATTGTCTACCTCAAGAAAATCTAAATCAAGAAAAATGTCTCACTTCAGTATTGATCACCATTTTGTTCTTGTGCTGTCCTTGACTTCTAGGACACTTGTCAACACCATGTGTGTGTGTGTGTGTGTGACTGACATGTGATTGACAGCAAACATGCATAAACACACACTCACTCTCGCACTCAACTGCACAATCTCTCTCTTTCACACGCAACGTCAGTTTTAGCAGATAGTGTAAACTCAGCTGCCAGGATCCCGATGACGCTTTAAGAATTAAACCTCGGGGGTTTGATGCCACAACTTGCTGTGCGTGTTTCTGTGTTTGTTCCCGGGAGCTGTCATTCTGTGATCAGCAGTGGGTGGCATGAGAGGAGACCAGTGAAGAGGATAGGAAGAAAACAAAAAAGAATAATAATGCATTCACACACAGATTTTCAATATGTAGACGTTCCTTAATTAGCCAACCTCCTCTTTCACTCTCAGAAAGAAGCCGTGGAAAAGTTGGGAAGCGATTGTGTGCACCATGCAGAGTGACTGGAAAAGTGCTGATAAAAGGGGATATGCACGCACAAACACGCACAAACACGCACAAACACATTGGGAGTGTCAGTTTTTCTGCAGATGCACGCATGCAGTGAGCCAGACAGATAGACAGCTATCCAATCATCAGCTTCCTGGCCAACCTGTCAGTCAGTTTGTCAGCGATCCAGTCATCCAGTCAAACAATCTGCCCATCCATCTCTCCAGTCAACCAGGCAGTTGTCTCCCCATTCAACCAGTTCGATGCACAGCCACAGACGCAAGCAGCCATTTTGGTGACTATTCCTACAACAGCAGTCAGACGAGCACAAGACGCAGGCGGCCCGGAGGATTACAGAGATTTCACGACAGAGCTGTGGAAGGGATGAGAGTGGGTGACACCTATGGAGTCGGGAGAGGAGTTACATAGGAGCTTCAGTCTTCAGAGTCTAATGGGAATGAGGGAGAGATCGAGGTAGGAGCCACAGAGGGAGGAAGAAACGAGGGAGTTTGATTGAAACGTGTGGGAAGGAAGTGTGAGGAGGATGAGAGGAACGAGTAGGTGTTGTTGATAGGAACTAAACGTATGAAGGTGACACACAGGCGAGATGGAAGTAGATAAAAGAAGTTGAGGAGCGAGGAGAGGATGAGAGGAGAAGCAGGCAGCAAGTGTGACCGTGGAGAGGAAGCATGAAGCTCGGGGATCGTCAGAGTTGAACAAGTTACTTGAAATCTCTTGGTTAGTCAAAACACTAATTCTCAAAGTAATGTTCTTGGTAGCTAGTGGTGTCACTGCACTCAGCTCTGTCGGAGGAACTCAGAAAACAAGACATGGCACTGAACAAAGTAGACAGACCATCCTGCCGCCAGTTTGAGCTGTGTCCCAGTTTAAAGGCCGCCTCCTTTGGAGAATGCAGCTGAAGAAGCAGTAGGCCTACTTGGTCCTTGTAGACCACGGAGACCAAATGGGAATTAGAGGGTCTGATCTAAGGTGGATTCCTGTGATCGACGTTACCAGCTCACCCAGTTACATCTGTACTGGTACGTCAATTTAAACATGTAAGCATCAAACCTCTCGTCACATGCCATTGCCGTTCTCTCTTTGGAAAAGAAAAGCGCTATGGACCCAAGAATGTTCTACTTCTGTAACAGCATTTTGGGGTATTTTCGTGGGGGTTTGCAGTTGGACTTTCCTGCGGAGGTGGGGGTCTGTTTGGTTTGATGCTGGAGCCCCCCCCCCCTGGCCCCTTTTGCCCAGATCCTGTAAAATCCCTTGAGGAGCTCCTGAACATTTCCTGTGGCTCTGCTCCATATGAATCCCTGAGCCTGACCTGGAACAGAGGGAAAAGTAAAAGTACATTTAATTTATGTAACTCTATTTGTCTTCTGGGTGCATCTGCCTTCTTTATATATACACTTTTAAACTCGTTTTTTTTATTTTTTTTGCTCTGCTCTACTTCTGCTTCCCTCCCTCGCTCTTCTCCTCCCTGATCGCTTCACCAGAAATCTGTGTTCCCGACAGGGGAGGAGAGGAGGAGGATGAGACCAGGCTTTATCCATCGCGGTAAAAGAAAAATACAAATGGGTGGAGAGGGGGAGTCGGTGAGTGAGCGCTGCCGAGAGAAGACCACTGACTGAAGCGGGGAACACAACAGACGGGAGATAGGGTGTGACAGTTTGACATGCAGCTTGTGAACAATCAGTTAAGGCTCTCCAGAGACTCTCAGAGGTTCAGCTGTGCAGCGGCTTTCTCGGAGCGATTTGTTTATATATTTCTGGTGAGTCATGCAGGAACATGTGCATATTTAATATTCACTGCTTCCCAAACCTCCACCATCACTACGACTTACTGATACCACCCGTAACTTCAAAATAACATTAAGCACAGTCTCCAGTCTGGAAGTCGACCTTAATGTGAACATGAGGCTTCAACACGGACACATATGAAGTCAAATATTAACGATCTGTTTGTTATTAGAATGGATAGTAGCAGTGCAGTGTGTACATCACAAACAGCAGTTGATTATCACCGTTCAACAGCCTCCAACAGAACGCTGCTGAGTCTGTGTTCGGATCCATCAGTTTCTTCTATGACTCACTTGAAACTTTCAGGGTGAATTCAGTCGTTTGAATTTAAATATTTCATTATGTTTGATATAATAATGAAGTTGAGTTGTTTAAATATGCAATGAATATGGGCTATTTATATTAATTTATAAATTCATTCAGCTCTATAGAGCTAACACGTAGAGTTTTTTGTCTTTTTCCTGCAATCATTTGGCTGAACAGATTTCAGTGAATCAACATTTGCATGGGTTGACTACTCCCCCCACAAACATTAGCAAATTACAGATTTTACACAGAAGAATAAGAGGAAGAAGAAGAAGAAGAAAAATAAGTCTGCAGACTTCAAATTAACATTTGCATTGGTTGACTTCTCCCCCCACAAACATTAGCAAATCTTAATTTTAAGTCTGCAGACTTCTTCTTCTTCTTCCTCTTCTTCTTCTGTGTAAAATCTGTAATGTGGTGACATTTTCATTCAGGGTATACAATATATAATGTGGCCTTGCTCTAAAACGTTGGCTGTTGTCTTTTTCTTTACACATCAGACGCTGACAGCGTTTCTTTGCCTCTGTTCCACGTCTGTTCAACTCAAAGAAACGCTGAGCAAAACTTCAGCAGCCCTCTCTTTCACACTTATTTCCTTGCAAACATTCCCACTTGGGATCTGCTCAGCACCACATTAGTCCTCCTGTGTTGCTCTGCAGCTGGCAGGCCTGACGCCTCAGCATCAGCATCAGCAGCCGGAGCTGTTAAAGAAGAGAAAAGACCCGTTTCGCTTTGTCTCCCTCACTTTCCTCCGAGCGGACCCTCCTCCTCCTCAGGAGCCATCAGGAGCATGTGGCGCCGCAGCTCGGTTCTCCCACCATTAGGCCTCCGCCACCTCTCTTTGTCATTTCCGATGTTAACTTCATATCACTGCGTAGATGAGTCGGCTGTGGCGAAATAAATTCACAGAGCTCGCTGAATGAGCTCCTGAAAGTCTACACTGGCTGTTATTGTTGAACGAGTTCCAAAGAGCTGACTCTCGGAGCGGAAACGAGCTTTCCGTCGGTGGCGCGTTGAATTAGTAGACTTAGGCAGAGGGGAGGGGGGCGGAGCTGTTATCACACTCCAGCACCTGGACCGGAGACGGGATGGGACAGAGACGTCTGTCAAACACACAATCGCACCGAGCCCGAGACACACATACACAAAGTGGAAGGGGAGCAGAAGAATACACAGACAGACACACTGTGAACTGTATTTGTTTTTATCAATTCCTCTTCTGCTCCTAAAGGTCATTGTGCCGGTCCTGTCGTTTCTTTCCCCCTCTTAATTCATCTCTCTGCCCCCCTCCCCCCCCGTCCTCCCCTTCTATTATTCTATCTTACCCCATCATCCCTCTCTTTTTGTCATACAGCCTCTTACTTCCCATCATTTTCTGCCTTGTCTACTTTCTCAGACGGATGACGTCTTACTCTCCTGATTCTGTTTCTATTTTTCTATCTATTTTCTTTTGCATGAGCTTCATCAGGGTGTGATATGTATGTGTCTGTTTGTTGTTGGTCATTTTGCACTAATGTTTTGCATCAAGGTATCAGTGAAGTTATCTGACGTTATCTGGTATTAGATACTGTTGACACAAAGGAGTTTAGAGCCTTAGTTCAGTTATTAAAAGAAGAAACTGGGCAGTTTGACCAAAAGGCAGCAAACACCATGTGTAGGTTTGATTGGATCCAACTTGCCTCCTCTCTTCATGTCAATTATCTAACAAAACACAAATGAGAGCCCAACATCTTATGAAAACATGTGTGAATATGTGAATATTTTGGTAATTTATTTGAAAACAGAATAAGTTATTTACTCTGATTGATCGATCTTGGCGCCAATATAAAATGAAGGACAAGTTTAGTCAGGTGGAGTCAAACATGACTTGTATTACATTCATTGAATGTTCATGTTTGAACAGATAGTAACTTCAACTTAATGGGACGATGCTAATGTCCTCGCCGCTTCAGGACGGTGATATTCCAATTTCTTATAACTACCACAGCGCCCGTTCTACACCTGTCTGTTTGGAATGGGCTGTTAACTCGGCCTGGGGCGTCGCTGCAGCTTTTCTTTCTGATATATATTGAATTTGTCACTGCACATCCTTGGGCCCTTAACGATATGAGCTATATATCAGCTTACAATAAGAAGAACAGTTCTTCAGATAATAGAACCTCTGACAAACAGAGATTCCTGGATGTTTAGATCAAGGTATTATATAACTCAAGGTAAAATTAAATTAAACACTCACTTTTAAAAAAAAGCTTCAAATGTCACATATTATACACACTCAAACGTCCTTTTCCTCCATCCTCATCTCCCATGTTGTTCTGCACCTCATTGTTATTCCCTGTGCCTCACAGTTCATGCTGTTTCTGTCTCAACCTCCATGTTTTTAAATCTATTCTTGTTTTCCTTCTCTTTCAAAAGCCGGAATCACACACACACAAGGGCTTTTTCCTGGCCGCAAAATAGGCGGGGGTGGCACTGAGCCGTATTATCGCTATAATTGTATTTGTATTTAACAAACTAGTACAGGCACTCCACGGTGTATTCATTAAATCACAACCAACTGAATCTCTTTCTCTCATGTGATCGATTCTTCTCTGAAATGAGTCAAATCTTTCTTTATAGCTGGGCATTCATTCATTCATTCATTCATTCAGCTCGTCCTCACTCGCTCACTTTCTTTCTCTCTCACGCACACACACACAAACCGTGACAACAGCCACATGTTTGAACTCAGCCTGGGTAAAACACAACAGAATTTGTAAACTGAGACAAAGTCTGAATGGCTGGAGGAGATGGTTTGGCTGGATACGGTTGGCAGTGCAAAGCATGAATGTTAGAGAGACCTAGAGGAGCAGTAAATTACTGACAGAGCCGGGAAAAACTATAAAAAATAAACTTTTACAGTCCAAATTGTATGAAAAGACCCAATTACAACACAGAGATGATTCTGTCCCAAGCTCACGTCCTTATAAACCCCTTAATCAATGTATCCGGTTTCCACTGTAATTTCTCTCTGTGAAAACAATTACTAGACTTTTGTCAGGAGGCGGAGGCGGCACGAAATTGGACGTAGGCGGCCACCGCGCAATTCTCTGTGCAGGAAAAAGCCCTGAACAGAGGCAGGAACATGTATGCAAAAATAGACGCAATGAAAATCACAATTGCCGCCACCTGCTAAGCACCGGCTCTGTGTGGATGAGGGATTCTGGGCCTGACAAGTGTTACTGGAGCTCTGCAGAAAGAGCCGGGCTTTAAGTGCACCTCTGCTGAGGTGTTTAATTGTGGAACAGTAATGGAACCCCAAGGTGCTGCATCTCTCACCCAGCATGCAACTTTTTTTACTTCCATTCAGCTCGGTTCAAGTTTAGCTGCAGAGCGACTGAAATCTGAAAATACTGAGGATCCTTTCAAAGTCAATTAGAGGAGAGTGAACTTGCTTCACATCCTCAGGTTCAGTATCTTTCCCAAAGTATCTTAGTAGACTGGTAGAGCCTGGGATCGAAACCCCCGACCTTTTGGTTAGCCCTCTCTACCTCCTGAGCCACAGCCACCCACATGTTTCTGTACTTGTAAGTTGTCGGTTTCTGTTCTTTTCCTTGTCTTTACTACGCTCGTGGCTCAACCCTGCGTCACTAGCTGTAGGAGTTGTTCAAAACCAACGTCTAGACAATAACTGAGCTGCAGCACCTGAGCTCTGATTTCTCATTTTCACTATAAAGTGTGAATCACTGTGTTGCTGAGATCATTGACTATTTGCAGAGCTTCATCGTTGAGTCAGGACATTCTGACAATCAAGATCTGAGATGCTCTCATTTATTCTAAGGTACAGATTGGAAACAGGTTCTCATTGTTCGTCTCCTGGGCCGCGAGCTTTATGAATACAAGGCTTGTTTGTCCACATGATGCTGAATGTTTCAATGCAGCAATCAACATACTCGCTTATAGATATGATCGACTTTATTAATCCCACGCTTCACTTGTTGCAGCCGCAGAGAGGTAGACAAAAGTGATAAGAACAAATAGGCATAACAATTATATGAAAAAATAACATACCCTTTTAACAACAGAGAGATATTATGGTTTGATTCACATCTGTTACCTTGAGAAGGGGATGTGACCTTGAATTCCCTGTGAAAGTAATTCATGGCATAAAGGAAACACATCTTATTGACTGTCATATATATTTTGCCGTGCACAAAAATGTTGTCCCTTGTGTATGCAGTGCGTGTTTTTGGGGTCTCCAGCTGGGCTCAACAGGGGCTTTACATTGTGTGCGTGTATGTGTGTGTGTGTGTCCAACGATCCAGCTCCACAACCCTATAGACCAAAAGCTCCCGTCCACTTCAACTGTTCACTCTGATCCGTGTGTGAATGAGTGGTTGTGTGCCGGTGTGTGTCTGCGCTACTCTGTGTGGACAACGAGCTGATACCACACTATTGTTGTCCCGTCTCACACCCACAAACACAACTCTGAGTCCAGCGGCGTCCCCCTTATCGCTGAGTCCCTGCTCCCAGCTGGGTTTGTTGATCTAACCTGCTGTTTGCTGGTTTTGCCGTCATGTTTATTTTTTTGTTTGGTCTGCCAGCCGGTCCCTTGGTTACCATTGTTGTAGCCCACTGGGCGATTCTCTTGCGGTGCTGAGGCAATACATGTGTGTTTATGTTTGTGTGTGCAAACTTGTAAACGCTTCAGTGTAATTATAGCATTCACAATAGGGTTAGGTATTTAGTTGTGAGGGTTAACGTCAGGGTTAGGGTCTAGGGAATGTATCATGTCAATGAGTATAATATAACAAAAACAGCAGAAACCATTTATAGAAACAAAGATGCTGATAATAATGACAGTTGAGTCGTTGTGGCAGATCTGGATCCTGTAGCTCTGGATTCATAAATACCTCCAGGATGAGGACAGAGTGGAAAATCACAAACTGTGGCACAGAGACAAAACAAGGCAATGACATGCTAGAGTCTGATATAGGTGATTATTCTTTCATTTCAAGGTATGAGGTCATTTTGGATCTCATCCACTCATAATAAATGAGAAGCTAAAGTCTTTGCTTGAATCTGTGACTTCTCATCACATTGAAGTGCCTGGAGAAGTGTTGCGGATAATGGAGAGACGTTTCATCTGTTCTGGAAACTCAAACTTTTTTTGACACAACTTCTGTACTTTACAAAGACACACCTACTGACAACAGCCACCTTTCAAACCTTGAAGAATGGCATATTTGATAACGATAAATGTTTGTCTGTTTCTCTAATAGATTTAAGTTTGAATATCTTAATTCACAGAAAGATGTTAAAAAGCAAAACAGATTAGTATAATAATAATACATGTATGTAGATATTGATATAGTGCATGAGTTGGTAAAATAATGTGTTTCTGGTTAAAGGATTCTCCCAAGTACATAGAAACAATAGACACAACACAGAAGTATTTATGTCGGTTCCAACAGTAGCTGTCTTTGTCTCATCTTACAAAAGAGAAAACAAAACTTCTAATATTAGAAAATGAAACTAATCATTAGTGCTGCAACAACTAAGTGTCATGCAGACCACAGGACTCTCCCTGTCGGATCTGATCTCCTCCTGCTCTGTTGTGTTCCGGTCTCCTCCGGACTCAGAGTGATCTGCGGTGAAGTCGCCGGTTGCCTCTCTGTTAATCTGGGACTTCAGCCCAGAGGACACGTCAAAGCTCCGGCAGCCGCCAACAACCCACCGCTATTGTCTCTGTCTTTGTTTACAGAGAAATGTGTCGTCCTAATCCCATGTGTGGTGGGAAGTGGAGTGGGTGGTTTTACATTCCGTGTGTGTGAGGATTTTTTTTATTTATTTTCTATTTGAAAGGGTTTGAGTATCTGAACATCGAGCTGTGAAGATTACATTACCAGTCGCCCTGCTTACGGAACGTGTACAGGAGTAGCAGTTGGAAAATGTCCCACCCGTCCCTGAACTGCTGCTGCACCTCCTCTTCCTCCACTGAGAGGAGAGAGAACACGGAGGAAGGGTCAGGAAGAAGTTCGGTGGGTTTCTCTTTTTACAAACAACACATTGTGGGCCATTCGCGAAACCTTTCAGAATGAATTACTGGACTCGCGGCGCTAATGTGGCACTGATGAAGGGAGATGACTCAGACTTTTATTAAGGCACATCAGTTATAATCACTGACGAAGTACAACTGACTTTTATTACGGAGCCATTCACAGCTTTATGTCAGTGATTTGTTGTTCCGCTCCTGCTGATTTTTTTCTATTTTCACGACAGAGCCCGGGGCCAAATTTATCTTAAAGTTAATCAGAGATGATAATAACTCACGCGTTGAATCTCTATTTTAGTCATTCTTTTACAACCGTTGGTATATTTTATTTTGCTTTTTAAGGACCGTTGTAATATAGTTTGGTCTTTTCTATCTCTTTATGGAGGTTGTCCCTGTCATTACCAGTTTGTCATAGGGGTGAAGAGCCAGCCATACAGCAGAACTACATGTGATCCTGTTTTGTATTATAGCTTACAGTAATGGATTCACACTATTCACATGCAAGGAAAACCTGTGCTGATGCAAAGAAAATATGTTAAACTCTAGGCATTTGCTTTATATCAGCGGTTTTTAACATGGATGTGAATGTTAAGGTGATCAAATCTGAGGAATACTAAAGTATATTGCACAAAAAAAAGTTGTATTGAATCCCTACTTGTGATGGCCAGTCAAAGGTAGCTGTAATGTATGTAGTTGTTTCACTGTTTAGTCAAATACTCACTTTACATCGTCAGCCTTCAACCTGAATGGCCTGACTCAGTCTGTACCACCTGATTCAATAGTCCCTATAAAGTAGGATCTTTCTTGGTTGTCTGGAGTTGGTCCATTTGAACTCTGGTTGCTGGCTCCTCTGTAGAACTTCAGATCAGATCTTGAACATATGTGTCCTGGACCGTGCAGCTCACGTGGTGCGTACAGAATGAATCTATTCTAAAGGTTTAAATTTGCTCAACTCCTTTGGAATTGAGAAACAAACGATCTGTCTGAGGATCATGCAGCTCACACCCATGCTGGTCCCGTGAAGAGCACGTTTGTTGCTCTGCAGGACAGATGTAGATTGGATGCATGAGCAGCGGCTTCTATCTCGGCTCCTGCTGCAGGGCTGGTGGAGCCGAGGCCTGTTTGGAGCAGCAGTGTAAAACAGAGACCAGGTCGGGGGCAGAAGGCAAATCATGACATTTTCCTCACTCATGCATAATCAACAGAGCAGAGGCCAACATATGTGCACATTGGAGCATTTAGTGTCAAGGCATTCAGATATTTACGTCACAGACTGTACGCTGAGTCAAACACACACAAACACACACACAAACACACCCCTGTTCTCCAGCAGCTTTCATCATTATTACACAGTAGATATTTTGCAGTTATGTAACTTATGTAACTGGTGAGCCAGCTGCTCAGAGAGCCAGAGATAGTGTCTGTGGCAAAGAGATTATTGTTTGTGTGTGTGGTTATGTATGTAAATTATAAAAGGGCACTTCCCCGGTATTGTTTTATTTTAACTATTTGGTATTGTCAAACATGTTGAGGAAGATAGGGGCAACAACACTCTGATACTGATGTTGTTGCTTCATGGCGTTTCAATTGTTAAGATTTCATCAACATGAAACACAGATTTTCGATAAATTTCCCTAAAATTGACTGAATAAAATGTGAATTATTGCATCATCTGACATTAAATATTAAAAATTAAAACCCAATTTGACCCAATTATTCTTGAATAGTTTGAATTATTTAGGGGCCAAAGTTTATTTAGTGTTTGGGTATTTGTTCAGTTTTTGGTAAAAAGGAATTTTGAGTTGACAGATGATATCACACATTCAAATGCTTTGTTTATTCGTCCTATCTCGGGTCAGGGTTAAAGCTGGCTGCTGGAGGATCTCACCATAAAAAAACATGAGCAGGTTGGTTGTTGTGTGTTTCAACACACGACAAAATGTCTCGACAAAGGTAAAATAACCCCAAAAAAGTTATTTCCTTTCAATTCATCACTCAAGCTTAGTGTTGCTTAGTCTGACGCTGCTCTGGAGAAATTTTCTTTTTTTTTGTGCGCTATTATATTTGAGCTACAGGAGGAAATGGAGAGACAGAGAATCATGTCAAAGAAGAGAGAAAGATGAGAGGGAAAGACAGTTTAAATGAGCCAGACATAAAAAAGGTAATGTAAGAGTGGGCAGAGGGACACAAAAAAAAAGTAAGGCGGGATGAAAGAACAACAAAGTGAAAGCGACCAGAGGAAAAGAACAAGTGAAGGCCTTCAAAAGAAGAGAGAGAGAACGGCAGAGGGATTCAAAGCCGACGTAGAGAAACAGGTTCCGGGCCGCACGGTGAAACAGATGTTCCACCAGAGAGACAGGTTTGACCCGTGACCAACATAACTCAGCTCTTTTACATCCGTGTTTCAAATGTTTAACAACAGTTTATTTTAAACTTCCAAACTTACAGCTCCCCATCTGTCTCCACCCGGCTTAAAAAAGACGCACACACACAAGCCACACCTGTTCATTGTGAACATTCAAATCTCTTGTCGCGCTGCAGTCTGTCCGTCACTCCAACTGTAGAGGAAGAAAAAGATGAAGCTCCAAACTGTGACTCAAAGAAATAAAGAACAATCAGCAATTTGACCAGAAAAAATGTATCATCATAAAAGTATTTAAATATATTAAGTCTCAATACAACTGCATATGACTGAGTGCACATTCTGAATGTTACCCGTCATCATAGAAATTCCTCTGACTGTGATCTAACGAGTCAATCACGGCTGAGCGACTTCCTGCTGTGGCTCCAACTTAACAGCTCGTTAAGACCTTTTTTTTCGACTACTTCCAAAAAAGAATCACTCTCTCGGCTCTTGGCTTGTTAAAAGTAGCCCTGCATCTTTTCTTCTGAACGCTGTAATCACAGCGGATCATTTCACGTCTCCTCTGTGGAGAAGCGAAGGGAGCAGAGAACCCGATCACGGGAGCCTCTTCAGATTGTGTTGCAGGTGGAGCAGGTGCTGTGGTGAATTGTTTCTGGAACATCTGTCTGCACTTCTGAGGCTTTGCAGTCGTTTGACTTCCTGTTACAAGCTCGTGCTGTTTCTTAATGTCACGAGTTCTGAGTGAGGGTCTTGCAACGTTGACAGTTTTATTTTTGAATATGTACAATTGTAGAATCATAATTTTCCAACTTTATATTGCTTCCTCTTTGCTGAGTTTTACAAATATACATTTTGCCTACACATCCAGATAGGAATTCCCTTTTCTTCGCCTAGAAGATTTTTTTAATCAAACATGGTGGGAATATTTCCTGCTTGGGTGATCCTTCTGTTGGGGTGTGGGTGGGAATGTGTATCTCAAGATATGAACAAATTTATGGATTCTGAAAATGTAATAAGGGAGAGGTGGATGTAATTTCAAGAATTGTAATACAATTTAAAGACATCAGGGTTGATTTTGCTGATGCAGGTGATTTCAATGATGCCAAAAGACCTTTCCTGGTGTGGTTGGTGTCTTTCTCTGTTACAAGTTGACATGTTCTCTCTGTGTCTTTGTGGATTCCCTTTGACCTCCATGCAGATTGTAGTCAGGTTAATTGAAGACTCTAAATTGTCCTTGAGTGGGAATGTGAATGTGAATGAATTTGTCCCCTCCCACGACCCTGAAAGGTTGAGCTGTATAGATAAAGGATGGATTTAATGTTATTCATCCCCTAAAAGTTTTGGTAAAACCAAAGCCCAAATAGTCTTGCCCCCATATGATAAAATAGAAGTGTGCTACTAGAAAAACTGCTATAACTGCTACAGCAGTATTGCTGTAGAAAGGTAAAATACTAATAGGCATCGAGAGACAACCCATTTTTACTAAATATGCCATGTTGTCAGAATCTGGGTCGTACTCTGTTTTATTTACCCGAAGGAAGTGATGGATGGATTCAGTTTGGATACAGGATGCACACATCTGGATTTCTACCGGGCCGTTTTACCTTATCTTTCCAAAGTGTCTCCTCTCCAAACATCTGCTCCAACAACAACTTCAGACAAACAATATGTCTTCTTTCACTTTTTTCTTGTCTCTCAGTCACATCTGCTGCTGAGCACGCAGCAGCGGCTGCTGACGCGCAGCATATGGCTCCGGGTCTGCTCCATTGTTCTGGGAAGAATGCCTTTTGGCTCTGCATCCACATTTCAGGCATTTAGCTGATGCTTTCATTCAGGGTTCAGTGAGAGCTTAAATACCTTTAACATTAGAGTGAAGGGCTCACTGTACAACCTGCAGTAATGGATGTCATCCACCATGAACTTACCAAATGGAAGTGAGCTTGAAGAACCAATGATGCCGATACATAGGGAACTTTTTTGCCATTTCATCACCTCGTCACTAGTCGCCTTTCATGACTAGTTCTGATGTGTTGCATTTTGATATAATAACCACACTTAAAGATTAGAATTCCCCATAATCTCCAGTAAGGACTCCTGTCACAGTGTGTTGGCAGAATGTAGTTGAGGTTGGTGTGTTACGTGATGAATAAGTTGCATGAACCCAATAAACAAGTTCCATATTTTGTTTCAGAGTTTCAAACTAAAAGTGTGAGTAAGGTAAAGAGGTAAATAAAGTATAAACACCCACGTTTCTTCTTCCACCTGGAGTTCATCCTTTGTAGAACTACATCAGCAGCCATCGTGGATTAGAGAGAACTGCTTTTAAAGTCATCTCCGGCAAATTGGGAATCGACTTGAAGGCTTTTCTGTGGATCTTTACTTTCTTGCCGTTTCACCAGAAACTTTTAAAACCCCCCAAAAAATGTTGTCTAATCAGCTGCAGAATAAGTTGTAAAAAACTAAGTGGGAAAAAGGTGGGAAGAACATAAAGAATAATGTTAACAAGAGGAGCACATGGACCCTGAAGGCTTAACATCCTCATTTTTTCCATTCTAAACCATTGTTTACCAACTTGAAGCTTGTCGGAGCAACACATCCAAATCACTTTTAAGCCTTGGTAGACACTCTAAGCGCTGTGGGTAGAGTCCCCTGACTTACTGAAGAGATCTGTCAGTTTTTAGCCTTTTAAGCCCCACAGGCTCTAAACACACGCTTTTGAAGGAATACGGGTTTATGCTATGATGAGCGGCTCCCCGGAGTCTATGAATTTACCACACATCAGGCATTCGCAGAGGTTACCTTGGTGTAGACACAAAGACTTTCACAGAATAACGTATTTAATGAGGCCACGATAACCTGAGTAGAGGCCACAGTGGGCACCTATAACGTACTTTTATCATTCACCCCCCCCCTTAAGCGGATTTCCACTCATTCCTTGTCATTGCTTGCTGTAGTCAATTAGCACACAGCAACCAAGTTACTGTATAATTTTCCGACAACGTGAACTGTATTCCTGTTGATAAATCAAGGTCCCAGCTTTGCTCATAGCTCTAAGGTTACATTCAATTTATGTTTTCTTAAAAGATCAGCCTATCCGGAAGACTTTGATATTCACGACAAAGGTCTAACCAGATGTGGGTTTAACAGGTGGACGTTCAACCCTTTAACCTTTCCTTAACCCCCTAATGGTCCATGTAACTTCTTCCTTGTTGGGCATCATGATTAGTTATATGTGCATGTCTCTGCTAAGCCTCTGCAAACCCGATTCAAGTCTACATTCATTTGTTGAAGTGTTTTGCTTTTCATCCCTGAAGGTTTCAAACCGGGCGAGGAAGTGGGAAGATTATTTACAGGACGGTGTTCGGTGCGGAGGGAATTAATTGGACTTAAGTGATTGTTCTTTTTAGAAGAACAATCTGTTTCCTTTCATCCTCTTTACATATTTAATTTCCTGGGTCAGTGGTCCTGGTTGGATAAACTCAGCTATAAATCTTCATGGCTTCATTCACATTCCCCTGTTTCCTTCTCTCAATTCAACTTTCGCTAGAAAACACAACTTAATGCTTTGGTGTTGCTTGTTAGAGGGGAAGTGGAAAACAAGGTTATAATCAACAAAAAGAAAGTTGGAAAGTTGATTATTGATATCTGCTCATGTTTCCTCAAATCTGATCGTAGGAGACCTATTACATCAACTGGCCTTTTTGGCATAATTATCCATTGCTCATACCATAATCTGCAAGCAGCTAAAAAATGGAGCAAAACCGGAATTTTACAAAACATATATCTCTTTGAGGAAAAGGTGAAGAGACTATCTGGGGCTTTTAAACACGAGTCCTAGAAAGAAAACGAGAACTCATCGTGTTGACAGAAACACACGATGCATTTTTTAACGTACAACTGTGATTTAAAAGAGCAAAGGGGAAACTTAATTCACAGTGTAGCTTGTTGGCATAATGCCCAATTACTTTTCCCCCCACACTTACTCCTTATTTTTTTTTTTCTGGCTTTGAAAACTGGTGCTGAGGTGCCTATAAACAAGGCACCGCTCCACGAACAGAGAAAAAGGAAATCGATTGTAATGCTCGGCGAGGTTCACGATGGCCGGCGGGAGCAGACTGTGAACGTGTGTAATGTACGACCGTCACCCCGGGAAAAGGCAAAGGAAAAGGTGCTCAGTTCATATTTTTCTGGTGTAAATAAAAGTTGAAATGTATTGAAACAACACTTTTGTAATCGTTTTGACAGAATCAGCTCAAATGATCGTGTAGATGAAGCAGTTTTTCAGTTTCAGAGGAAAACGAGTGGCACATACACCTGATGTTTCATATTCATTTAGACCCGGTTAAAAGAGCATCTAAGATATAGTATTGATCCTCTCCATATTATCTCTGCTACATCTTATTAGTTTAGAGCGGCCACACACACACACACACACACAAATATGCCCTGTTTCACACTGCGGAAAGAGATCCTGGATCTTCCCCTTTGCTCAGATTGATGGAATGTAATTGGTTCTTTCTCTGTCGTTTCTTCAGGTTTTGTGGAAACCTGTTGTGTAGTTTTTGCGTCAACCTGACAGAAATCTGACAAACAGACACACAACAGGACTTTTTCCCCGCTGCAGGTGATTAGACAGCGAAGGCAGCCATTGATTTCACTAAATACAGTTTAGATGTTGAGAAGTGTCAGACAGGGTGTGTGACAGATCACCGTCCCAGCCGAGCAGTAACAACAAGGGTCGGTAGATACAGAGGGATTTGAAATAAAACAGGGAGAAGTTGTGCTTGTCTTTCTGCATTACCCTTAAAAACCAGACGGACAGACAAAGAGCGACACACAGACACTTGTCAGGCTCTTTTGCTGTGTACAGATCTGACAGAAGCAGCTCAGGGAAGCAGCTTTGTCCATCAACCTGCTTGTTGACAGACACACACACACACACACACATCAAAGTCCTGACAGATGCACCTTGGGACAGTTGTGTTTCTGGGTTGGTGACATACTGACTGTGAGTGTTTTTGTGTCTTCATCCGTCCCAGTCCAGACAGGCAGACTCTACTTGTTCCCACACACATCATGTCTGACTTTAACAGATAAACTGACAGCCCCTCACAAACAGGGGTGGAACCTCCAGCCTCTGGGCCGTCTACACACAAACACACACAGACACACACACACAAATTCTCATGACAGCATTTTGTATGCCTCTGAGTCTGTTATAAAAGAAAACTACATAAATAGGAGATTAACGTGTCCGTCATGGTGGTCCCTTCTGGCTGAACGTCTGTCAGGTCACGATCAGGGTGAAGGAAACACTCACACACCATCTCGTCTACGCTCACAAGCCTCTTGGAGAATGTCAAGAAAAGAAGTGCAGATGTTTAACGTTGAACTTTCACAGAGAAGCGGATAAAAATCCAGACAACACAAGCTTAGTTTGTGGTGTAGTGGGTACCAGGGTATGTTTGCACCCCGGTCTGAACCTGTCTCAAGGAAACTTGCTGGAGAGATGCAGTATGGGTCGATGACGAATCCATTAAATGTTGGTGCTGATTCGCATCAGGGGGCAGATCCAGGAACTGTTTTATCACTAAGACATTAAAATTTTCACTGATTTCCCAGGGAGTAATTCTTGGATCTTGATGAAAAGACTAATTTTGGTGACTGGTATTCATGAGTTTGTGCAATTTGGTGACAGTTTGATTGAATATGAAAGGGACTGTTGGGTCTTAGAGGAAGTTTGTGCTATGCTAAGTTCTAGCTACAGCTGTAAATGCAGCAATGAGTTTTGAGGACAAGCAAACTTGGACACACTTAACGCTCCACGTGGTGTTTGTTACTCCCCATGAGCTACTTTCATCAAACCACGTTCTGATAGAGACAGTGTTATCCACACAAGTTTTCAGAAGGACAGTTTGTGCAGCAGTGACGTTTTGCCGCATGGAGCTGCTGGAACCGGACAAAGCTAAACTGCATCATTTGCAAACACTGTATTATACAAGATTCAAAGCCTATGAGATAAAAACATACAAGACACTTTTCTAAACTCCTTCAGGCAGTCGGTGAGAGGTTTCCAGTCATGAAAAATAAATATAAGGACATATTTGTTGAGTGGTTTGATGTGGAACCAGTGGGTTTGCCTGACAATACAACACAAAATCATTGAGCTGAAAAGCAACGACATGCTCAGAGCAACATAGGACATCCTCCTTCTGCTCTGCTTGTACTTCCTGAGGATTCCCTCGAGCTGCGGAGACAACACTGAGACCTGTTCTTCTCCCAACTCGCTCTCGCAAAGACTGACTGAGCCACACCTGGAACATCATCACTACCATCAGACGCCATGCCAAAGAGAAGCTGTTCACACCGTCACCATTAGAGAAGTCTGTGTGATAAATGTGCTCAGTAATTTAGTATGGCCCCTGAAGGAAGTTATAAAAACTGAAATAGTTCTTGATAGGAGAATGGTTCCCAACCCTATGACTTAAAGCAACATACTGTCTTTTGATAGAAGGCCCCATTATGTTTTGAATTCACGTTTTTTTTTTTTTCCTCCTTTTGACTGAATCAGTGTTACTCTGGAATTTGACTGGAGGGATCTGGACCCTTGGTGTCCTTGACATCTTAGAAGTATACATATACAATATTTGACTTGCCAAAAGTCCTTTATATCAATGACTATATTATCGACAATATGTTGATGCCTGTGCATTAGTGATCCCCAGTGGGCTGAAGCTTGAGAACACAATATCTCAAGAAAGCTTTGAGGGAACTTTTGGTTTCGAATTTGGTAGAAATATGAACTCGGACTTGTTGATCAGATGTCAATGGTCAAGGTCACAAGCCTCTGGAACATGATGTCTCTCGTCTGCCTTCAGGGAAGTGGACTTCGGCTTAAAGATGTATTGATCAGATTGCTTTGGTCAAAAGTCTTGTTGACCTCAAATTGTTTGAGGAAGGAGATGCGAACATTGGACAGTAATTTGAGTTCAGTTCCTCATAAAATATTTTTTTTAATCGTGTGGGTACTTTTAGGCTGAAAAGCTGCCTGGAGCGGCTTGAAATGAGCTTGATGAAACCGGTTAGAGTTAACTTAAACAAGCCAGACAGTAAAACCCAAACAATGATCTGAAAGATGTTTTCTATGCCTGTGATAATCCTCATTGCTTATCACGGTAACCAACCACTTTCATATTAGGCGTAGTTATTTAATGCAACACCTTCCCCCCCACTGCAAATGGTCACTCATCAGGAAAATGTAGCTGATGTGTGTGATGAGTGAATGTGTGTCTGGTGACAGGCCTCGACTTTCTGTAAAAGTGGAATCATATAGTTTTACACCTGTCACATATTTGATCCTTTGGCTGTGCTGTTGGGATGCAGCTCTGGAAAGTGCAGTGTTTGATACCACATTAACAAGAAGGAGGTTTGTGTTCTCACATGCTGAGGTAGTTGTATTGATTCTTTGCTTTTTCCAATATGTGTTATATATGATTTTACTTTGCAACAACCCTGTTATCTAAGAATCTGTGGAATGAGTTTTCTCAGACACACTTTTTCACACTGATCCTCTCAGTCCGCCATCTCCTGTTTTACTGTTTTGTTTTTCTGAACTCATTTCCTTCTGAAGTGTATTATCTTAAAGTCTGGGTTGTTTGTGGATGACTGAACAGGTGAGAGAGAGAGAGAGAGAGAGAGAGAGAGAGAGAGAGAGAGAGAGAGAGAGAGAGAGAGAGAGAGAGAGAGAGAGAGAGAGAGAGAGAGAGAGAGAGATTGGGACATGGTGGAGACAGAGGCTCCGTACACACCTGGTAATAACATTCAGCTTTTCTGATCCGATCACAAGTGGATCCTTTAATCAATCTAATGGAAAGTATTTATCGTTGTGAGGTGATCAGTGCTGATTGTCACAAACACCTGTACTTTTAGCTCAGATCATAAAACCCCCCATGTGAATACCAGGTGTGTACGGGGCCAGAAGGACAGAGGGATGGAGAGAGAGGAGCAGAGGAAGCAGGACAATGATGATTTGATTATAATTGCTCCAGTAGATCGACAGTGGCTACAATGTAATATTAAGGGGCAACTGCAATTGAGCTCAAAATGTTCAACGAAAGTGGGTTATTTTCTCCAGTAACAGGTTCAAATTGTTATTGTTCACACGTCTACCTCGAGGAGAAGTCTCACTTGGGTGTCTGCAGGAAGCAGAGGTGGAAATGAGAGCGAGAGTCCAAGGGGAACGTTTGGATGTCTCATCGAGCATTTCATGAAACGTCATAGTTGCCCCATAAGATTACATAACTTTGACTTGGCTGCAATCTACTGGAATGATTTTATAAGTACCCGTCATTGATGCACCCACTTCTACAAAACATCAAGTCGAGGTTTGGAATAATCTTACCGATAAAAACTGTCCATCTTTGTTTTCATCCAATGCTTAATTATTTTTGCGTAATCCTACTGACAAACAAACAAACAAACAACAAACATGTGAAAAAGTAACCTCTTTAGTTTGGGGGTAACCATATGTAAACTCAAACTTTCATAGTCAAACAATAATAAAAAAAAGTGGGTTTTCACTCAAGGGTAGTTTCCCTCTGCCAAACACCAGGAAGCCTCTTAATTAGAATACACAGGTGAACACACTAACGTCAGGGGACAGATATGACACATTTGTTGGCAGTTTTGGCAAAACATGAAAGAAACATGAGAAAGTAATAATGAGAGGGAAGACAAAGAGGATGAGCATCCATGAATTTTTCACCTTCTCTTTAGAGGAAATGTTGGAGAATATGTTTGTGTTGTTATGTGTTGTTTGCCAGAGATTGTTGTCTGTGCGCTGGAGAGAAAAGCAGTAAACAAGCCAGTGTGCATGCATGCCTGCAAAGTGTGTTAATAAACTGAGGTAGGGTCTCGACTCGGTGATAAATAGAACAAAACACACGGGGATGGATTAGCGTGAGGGGGGGAGGGGGGGCAAATAAAGAGATTAACTGTAGGTTGTCTTGAGATTGAAGGATGGAGGAGGGACAGAGGAAGGTGAATGAAGGGAGGGTCACTGAGGGATGGATAAAAGGCAGGGACAGGGTTTAGAAAGGAGGTGAGGAAGAGGGGGATGAGAGATGAAAGAGGAGACGATGAGTAGAAACAAGGAGGGGAAAGACTTAAGCAAATATGGAAGTCAGGAGTGTTGAAGCCGAGAGAGATGGGGGAGAAAATGAAGAGAAGGATGAATAAGAGAGGGGGGAACCAAGAAAGACAATACTGAAAGAGAGAGTGATAAAGTGGGAATAAAGAAGTTGGATGGAGCGGAAAACTAGCAGATATCCATTATGTATATGTGTTATAATATACATTTGTGCAAAGTAGTGATGAGATGGTGACAATAAATATTTGACGAGAAAAAGGGCTGAACAAGGTGCAGATGAAACAACAAAAAAACTGAACGATTTAAAATCCTACAATTTGTTGAACTGAAATTGTTCAACTCATTTTGGACTAGTTCTCCTATATTATATCTCACTTTTTGTGTATTTCAAATAATCTATCACGTAACTTTCATAAGAGCTTCTACCGTACCGTGGGAGGTGGCCCCATGCTGCATGAATCGATTTTAAAACGACATTTTAGACGAAGACACAATGGCGCATATCAAGGATTAAAGAAAATTTCAAGCAAAGAAAATTCAATTCTAACTCCCCTCTAACTGTCACTCTTTCCCCTTTTGTCTGTGATGTGATGTTTGTTTTTTTCCTGCTTAACCTGACACTTCTCTCACATCTTCCCTCATCCCTCTCTCTGCAGGGTGTGGTTCCAGTCAGGCATCAACTTCCTGGCTGTGAAACCCAGCAACCTTGTCGCGTGGGAGATCAAACAGGAAATGGCGCCGGGAAGCAGTTCGTTGGCGGTGATGTGTCAGAGGAAGGCCTCCTCCACAGCAGAGAGGTAGGACTGAAACTCACATGTCTCCTTTCTACCTTCTTTTTTTTAATTCTGCGCTCCTTCATCTTTCATACAGCAGCTAGTTATCCTGTTTCCTGTTGTACTGAGTATTTGTGGGCGCAGCATAAATGTCTGAAAAGGTCTTTGAATATTCGACTTCAAGAGCATAAAACTGCTAAAGCCCCCCCGCGCTCGGTAATAAGAGATCCTGGCCTTTTCGTTGAAAAATGGCTAATTATGCGATGAGATAACTAAAGCGTGACAGAATATATCATATTTATAATCTGATTATCACCCATAGTGGATTTGTAAAGATTCCTATGAATCATTGGTCATCCAGGTTCAGAAACTATTGAACACTACGGAGAGATTGGAACTGACAGTGGGATGAAGAAAAGCTGGTTGTCTGGTGATTAGCTGTGGGCCTAACCTTTGAACTCAAACCTTCATCGAAGACCCTAGAGGTGTGTGTGTGTGTGTGTGCGTGTGTGTGTGCGTGTGTGTGTGTGAGTGTGGATGCAGATTGATAGACTCAGAATGACATTGAGTTACGAGTGGTTCTTTAATCCTCTGTACACACATGTATGTCGTACACAAACGCTGCTCTGTCAGCTCAGGGGGAGAGAAAAGTCACAGGGTGGGGGTGTGTGTGTGTGTGTGTGTGTGGGGGGGTGAAAACTGTTAACCTGCAGTAATGGTCTTTTTGTCAAGCTCAGAATTGAAAGGCTCATTCCAACAATCAATAGAACCTACTGTGCATTTGATTTAACCAGGGACGTGTCACTGAGTGCTGCTCTTTTTCCCTGACGCCGGCTTCACACTCGTGCATTCACACCTGGAAGATGTTCAGTACAACCAGTCTGATCTGAATACACACATCCAAAGACAGTGCTGGGTGGGACATAACAGGATTCAAGATTGAGCATGTCGAACGCGATGTAGCCAAATATAGAATTCTGTATATACTGCATGTGTTTGTGTGAGTGATTTGTTTCGAGGATGTATGTTGTCTCCTTCTCTTTCTTCTGCTCTTTCCCTCTCCATTCTTTCCACTTGTCTTCACTTTCAGTCTCTCCTCTCATTCTCTTCTCCTTCTCCTCTTCTCTCCCTTTCTCCTCTCCCCTGTTTCCTGTCTTTCTCCACCGTCCTGATGAATGACCTCCCATCGCACGATACTATTATTGCTGGGCCCCAATTAGCACCACTTAGCTCGCCGTTAGCCACGTCCAGCCTTGACTGATGGACAGCAGCGGCGCCATTGAACAATCTGAATGTGCCATGGGAGGAAATAAAAGTGATGACACAACAGCTTTGAACTTTCAAATTAGGAGCACTGGACGATTGAAAGTTTTCATGAGTTGCTTTTAAAACTTTGAACCCAGGTGTGTTGTGTAGAAAATCAAGTTTACGCTGACTACTGATGTGCTGTCTGACCATTGAAAGTAGCATTTAATCACTAGTTACAAAACACTTTATCAATTTTCTGAGCTTGTGTTTTTTGGTTATGAAAAAGCTCAAAACTCCTTAAATATCAATGGTGGCTCTTACTTCAGCCCCAAACATGCTGCTGTGGCCTGTATAGGTGGATACCTGACGGGGCTGCTGACCCGACTTATGAAGTTATGAATGAACGGCTGTTTGTGGGAAATGTGTCCAGATTGTAGTGAAGGGGATTCCACAGACTGTGTGTCCACTTCCTCTCCACTTTCCAGAAATAAAGCCACAATATTCTGGGTACAAATACTGCCATCTTCATTCCTGATCCTTAGATGGAGCTGCGGTACATGGAGGAGGAAGGATGTACTTTCTATATTTATGTATGAGCTGTTTTGGCATCACTCTTTGGCAGCTTTCATGTTGTTCATCTTTATATACAGTCCATGGTGATAATAGTGTTGATGCTATGCTAAGAGGCTAGCATGTTTGGAGTCCCTCTTGAATGAAGTACTCCGGGAGTCGTACTCAATTCTTGATTCTAAACAGCTGCTTCTTCTTTCTTTTCTCAAAAGAATTGGCATGTTACCATGTGTGGTAGAGTTTTATTTCTCTCTCTCTCTCTCTCTGTCTCTCTCTGTCTCTCTCTCTCTCTCTCCCTCTCTGTCTCTCCCTCTCTCTCTCTCTCTCGTTCTTTTCCTGCCCTGAAGGAAGAACTCATCAAAGTGGCATCAGTGTCAACACAGAAAGTGACGCTTCAGAAACCAGATTATGATTTTGCTCACACACACACGCAGACACGCACAGGGAACCACAGATTCCAGCACAAACACACACACTTATTCACATCCACTTACGCACATCACTCTCTTGCCATCTTCAAAGTGATACTGTAAACAAAGAGGTGCCTCTGAGCTCAGATTATGACGTGGCAAGCATTAATATGTGATGCGCACACGTGCAGAAAGGCACATGCCTGGTCCAGCATGGACACAACACACACACACACACACACACACGCCGGATGTGGGGCCTTTTCATGCAGTAGTGCTGTTACTTCCTTAAAGGGATAGTTCAGTGAAAAATGAAAATTCACTCATTATCTCCTAACCACGGTGCCGATGGAGGTGGTTGGTGAAGGTGTTCAAGTCCACAAACCACTTTTGGAGTAATTTACACCATAGACATGCCTCCAGTGAAGGATAACAGAGGACATTAACAGACACCACAGGAGCAGCATGGTGGAATTGTATGTTTGAAGAAGTGGTCACCAGTTACATGGATTCTATTGGATTTTGCTGCATCACTGTCTCCCCCTGAAACTCCAAAAGTGTTTTGTGGACTCAAACACTTCCACCTCCATCGGCACAGTGGTGAGCAGATAATGAGTGAATCTTTCCCTTTAGTAATGCCAAGCTGATATGTTCTACTACGAGGAAGACACTAACACTCAGTTTGAACAGCGCACAACGAGTGGCATAGCAGGCTTTCATCAGCGGGTTGTGTGGGCGGAGTGGCTAATTAAAAGAGCTGATCTGCATTAATCTCTAATGAGATATTAATGGTGGAGACATGACACAGTGAGCGTGCTCGCCTTTTTCATGAATGAGAGGGCGGGAATGATTACTACGTCTGACTATTAATCCTACAAACTGATTCCCGTTACCTATTGTGATTCTACAACATGATATGATCCGACATGGTTTCGGTGTATAAGAGGGAACGCACTGTGACTGGCTGCGGTAATTAGAACCGGAGCGTGGGCTTTATAGGTGCTTTTAGAAGTGTGGCTGCTTGTGTACTATATGCTTGTGTGTGCCTGTTAGGGAGGTGTATTCGTGCTGTTTTACATATACAGGGCTTTTTCTGTGCACATGCATGTAGGTTGGCAGAAATTCAAGACCAAAAAAAGAAATCAATAGTTGATCATGAGGACTGTAATTACTGCTCCACCATCACATGTCCCAGGAGAGCTCTCCATCTAAGCAGCGCTGGCTTCACACAGGGGTTTGGATCAAAGCTCTCATTCAGCTCTCGTATGTGTCTTTATTGATTTTGATTATACGCCAATTATTTATACGTGTGTATTTGATATTGTTTAGCTGTAATTACTGAGCTCTGTCATCTGGTTTTATTGACACTCTACTTAGCTCTGCTTCCGGGCCCTTCAGTGCTTTTTAGCATAAAAATAGAAATGGTTGAGTTAGAAAAAAATGAAATAAACCAAGGCACTCTTCTTATGGATTGGATTTTGAAAGCCTTCATTAGTGTGACTAATGCATGGCAGAGATAAACAAGAGCACTGACGTACATCGGGAGCGATCAACCAGCAGTGAAGAATAGACCAGACAAATTGGCCTGGGAATGATATGTCACTGCGGCTCATTATCATTGAGCCGGTGACTCAAATGAGTGGAAAATACCCACAATTAACACAATGAAAGATCCAGCTAAAATGTGCCTGTACATGTCTGGGCATCCTCTCCTTTTGGAAAATACAGAAAATGGCAGTGACACTCCCGCCTGCAAGATGTATTTCAGTTTAGTTTTCATTTCTTAAGGATATTATTAATAATCACCTTCTTGGTATTATCCTGCTTTGTCTGTTTTATTTTAGAAAGTTTCCTGGATTCATTCTGTCATTTCCACTAATGTTACTTATATATATAAATATACACATTGACCTTGGTGAGTTTCCAGTGTTCTTACAGATATTGTTCGTCATTCCCGGGAGTGTCGTCTCACTTGTAAAAAATACTTTCTCTGTCCTCAATCTCTGTTCATGCTGCATTTTATTACTTTGCATGTTCATTAAATTAAAACCTCACAAGAAATGGAACAGGCTCAAAATGACCCCTCTTCTGTCTGGTGGGTTATCTGAGGAAAATGTGCCGTGGTTTATGAGTGTGGCTGATGCAGCTCGAATGGGAGCAGTGCTCTATTTCATGATCGTGATTAGATCTATAGATTAACACTGCTAATGGGCCCCGTTCAATCCCAGAACTGGGGTAATGCACTATCTACACTGCATACAGTGACATGCTATTCATCTGCTTGTGTGCATGTGTGTGTGTCTGTGCGTGTGCGTGTGCTCTATAGTGCTCTAAATATGTTCCCTATAATGATTTTTCAGTATTTTCTGCAGCAGCCAAGAAATCCCTGTGTGTATGTTATTATATTGCATGTACCGTAACATTTTATCAGTTTGTTCACTTCAGCAATAATGAATTATGTGGCAGATATTAGTTGTTATTATGTCCCATGCAGTTGGTTTATGAGGTCATTATGGACAGCTAGGAAAAAAGTGTGTTTTCACACTCACTAGGGAGTCAACAAATTCGTCCTTAAAATAGTTTGAACTCAACTTATTTTTTAAATATCTAAATGTTTAAATATCAAGTGACAGTTGTTTAACACTATAAGGTATTTAAGTCTGGTTTGTTCTGGAGTGAACATGAGAGTTAAACTTTCACCTCCAGATTCATTATTCTATAATTTGGTGGAAATATGGCTGATGGTTCAGGTTAGAACTCCTTTATTCTTCGAAGGGATCCAGGATTTCTTCATAACTTTCAATAACATTGCAAGATTTTCCTTTTTATCTCAGAGAATAATTCATGAATCTTGATTTTCTTTTTTTTTATCTTCCAATATTAGGGGACTGATAATTATGATCGTGTACAACTTGGTGCAGGTCCAAATAAATGTCCAGACCTCGTGAATGTAAATGTGATTCCATGAGCAGACTGCTGAGTGACGCTGTGCACTTCACTGAGCGCCACTCACATGCAAAATATAAAGTAACCATGTATGCAAACTCCCAGATTGTCCAAGCCAGTGCTTGTTTATGATAAATATTGTTGACACCTTTGACAGGGATGTAGTAGAGTGTGAAATCCCCAACAAGCTCTGATCATACACACACACACACACACATATACATGCACACAAGCACACTTGCACAATATTTACATACATACAGGCTATATACACTTATGTGAAAACATACTTACATACATACATACAACACAGAGAGCAAATAGACATTAGCATATGCATACCAGCATACCGACACACATGTTGCTGCATACATCGTTGCATGTCTGAACACATAAGCTAATGCACAACATGAGTTATTCACCAGCCTTGGTCATACGTCTCATAAAAGTTATATAAACTTGTCCTAAGTTATTCACACATAAGCAGTGGGGTGTGTGTGTGTTTGTGTGTGTGTGGGGGGGGGGTGTTGATTTTGATTCACATTAACAAATACAGACATGAATGTTCACGCAATCAAATGTTGAATGGTTTTTATTTTCACAAATGTAACTGTCATAAAACGCTTGGAGCCTGTGCTCTTCTGAAGGATGCTTTTACTTCTGACACTCGATTCCACACACACACACACGCACACACACACACACACACACACACCCACACACACACACACTTCACTTTTAAGGTTTGAACTGTTTTGAATCCACATTAGAAGACGGGACGATGCAGGGGTCACAGGGTTAAGTGTTGTATGGTTTTAGTCGTTTGTAAAGACATACTAACTTAACAGAGAGCTTTTGTCTGAGTGCTGGCAGTCTCCCTGGGATACACACACAGACACACACACACTCACACATTCCCATAGAGAGCATAGACCTGAGGCCAAGATGTCTGCAGTCTCTGTTGGCACACATGGGGATTAAAAACACAGCAAGAGGGAGGAAGGATGGGAAGAGAGGGGGGAACTCTGCCAGTGAGCGAGAGAGGGCAGAAAGGGAGCGAGAGGGAGAGAAGGAGAGAGAGGAAGAAAGGGGGAGTGACTATGGGAGAGTTAAAGCAGTTGAGAGTGAACCGGAGAAATAAAACAGGAAAAAATGAGAAATGAAATGGCCCTGAAAGCGTGACACTGCTGCTGTTAGGGTTTGTCCCTGGGGAGAGGAAAATGGAGAATTCCCTTCAGACATTTGATTCATTGCAGTGTGTGTGTGTGTGTGTGTCTGTGTGTGTCTGTGTGTGACAAAGAGAGAGAGAAAGATCTTTATACATTGCATTTATGCACGTAGAATCAATTGGTGTGTGTGTGTGTGTGTGTCTTTGTGTGTATTCTTGTATTCAACACTCGTCTGTGCCCAATCAGTGTAACCGGGGCCAAGAACTTTATCCTACAGGAACACCCCCACTGGTACTGCATAAGTAAAACACACACACACATACACTCACTGAATACGTCTCCTCATTAATGCCTTTTACTGACTACATTATCTCCTCATCTGCTCCGGACCTGTATTAAACTCTCTCACTGGCATCAACAACGTGTGGAGTTTTTCTTATTTAATTCATTCAGGTTCTGAGGCGACTCCCCCTGTGCTCTTCCCGTTATTCGAATCGGGCAAAATCGATTTTTATTTACTAGCACGTGTGAAGCAAATGCATCTATGAACTCCAAACACATAAATTCCAGGTGTCATCGAAACAGCTCAGAACTGGATCACACCACCAACAACTTTTAAACAACCTATGGACGTTTTTTGGTGCAAGTTAAAACTGCTGAAATAGAAGTAAGTGGTGTTGTTGAGCTCTTTGTTCCTCTACAGCTGCTCTAACCACAAGTACATAAGACTAAAGCTTCGTCCAGCTGTACCTAACCGGAGGTGAATGAGAGAGCTCAATGTGGTGTGCTGACCTTTGACGTATTTCGTAAATGTAAAACAATTTCACAAACCCAAAAAAGGCTGTGAAGTCGAGCGGCTGTCTACAACCCTAGACACACACGATTAATTTTATCAACAGCCTTGTACATTTTCACTGTGACATTCCCTCAGCTTGTTTTGTGCTTCAACTTCCTGTATGGGTTTTAGGGACTCTATTTCCACACCTCAACTTCTGAATATAGATTACTCACACAGGGATGTAATGCCAAAAGCGCACACAAACACACACACACACACACACACACACACATACGCGCACACATGAACGCGTACACAAAGAGTGTGAGTGCGTCCTTTAACAAAGACGTAATGACATGACCGCCCTGGTGGTAATAGTCTTTCCTGCCTTCCCTCCTCTTCTTCCCTTTTCACTTGAATGCACAGCACAAAATTGTGTTGCAAAGCATCGCTAGAGGTACATACACATACACTCAAACAATATGTGATTTCTGTTCCTATTTTCCTCACCTCCCATTATCCGTTGGTCCCCATCTCCTCTGAGATTGCTTACAGATCAACTCTTCTGTTTTCTATCGCCACCTTTTTCTATTTCAATTCCACTCAAAGATGTTTGGTTTGCAGAAGGTCAACAATGGAGTACCTTTTTTCGAACCTAAAAAACTGTTGATCCCAAACCACCATTTTGTTTTCTCCTAGTAAGCGTTTTGTCTCCCTTGTAGCCGGAGCTGAGTCGGTGGGTGAGAGCTGTGCAGATCTGCTGGTTTTAAAGCCGATAAGCACTAACAGGGCTTTGACAAGAAAGGTGAAGGAAGGAGGAACTCTGGCAGGATCGAGTGGGGGAGCGTGGAATGAGAGAAGACAGAGAAGGACGAGGAGGGAGGAGAAAGTATGGCAGGAGGAGGAGGAGATTAGGGAATGATGATAGAAAAGCATAGATAGACTTATAAGTTTGAGGTGGATGTCGCGAAGGGCTGGAAGAAGTTGGAAGGGCTAATCAGAAAACAAGGTTTAGTTGAGTATTTGGAAGTTGATTACACGTCAACACATGCAAGTTTTCTTTGGTTCAAACCACTGTGGGAGAAAACGCAGCCTTCTGGAGCCATCGTTCACAACAACACTGCCGCTGAACCATCTACCTCGAGTGAAGAGAGCTCAAAATAAACATCCAGCAAGGGAAGACTTTGGGGAGCAGGGGGGGTCATCGCTATGAATTTTATTTAAGTCCTTGTATCTTAAGCTTGGATCCATCAGCTTGTCTCCAAGCTCCGCCGTAATGTACCTTCTCTCGAGTTCCCGCCATCGTCCAATTAAGTATGTTGACCCATGTGACAGTCAGCCTGAAACAGCATTATCGGAGTTTCGGTCTAGAAAGTGCATCGTTAAACCGACACCTCTACAAAAGGATCCTGTGATATTCCACTTCACGACACATTCTACGTGTGAGGAGGAACGTATCAGCTGTCAATTACAGGGAGGGGGCCACAAAGACAGTCGGGACGAGGTGGGATGAGGAGAGAGAAAGGCAGCGATGTTGTTCATTACGTGTGATGGCGAGCGCTCCTGTGCTCCACCACTCTGTCATCTCCTTGAGCTAATTAGGCCTCGCAAATATGGATGGGGTCTGTGTGTACGGCCTGGGCTAGCATCATTCTGTCACTCACCTGAGCATACTCAATCACCGACTCATAGGTATACATGTATGCAAGAGTGGATGCACACAGACACAAAACATGCAAACACAAAAGCAAACACACATGCTTACTTCATTGAATAAGCTGTGCGGGCTCACAGGGTTCATCCTGACTGTAAAGTAAATACATGTGCACGCTGCAGGTCCCATTTCATGCATCCACTCGTACCTGAACACATGAACACTGTACAAATACACACACTGTACTCCTCTGAATGTCTTTGTAGGCCACGCTTAAAATAACCTTCCAATCCCATTGGCTTATTCCCCTTACTCTAATACCCTTTCTTCTCCGCTCCCGCTCCCGTTCCTCGCCCTCCCTTCCTCCTCCCCTGTCCTTGGTCTCCACACTCTCCATCCCCCTGTTAAACCCCCTAGGGGCCCTGCATAGCAGGATGTGTGGCTAATTAAGGCGACCTACGTAGACCCCGTGGGTTCGAATCCCTCTCCTTGGAGATGTACAGTGTCACAGAGCGAGCGGCGGTGCCGCTGCTAACACTAACTCACCCTCCCTGGTGTGGTTGAGTGTGTGTACGTGTTTATGTGTATTGGCGATGAGGTGTCAAACGTTGGAGATATCCAAGTCCCTTCTCGCTTTTCTTTTCTTCTTCTCTCTCTGTTCGCTCCCTTATTCCCATTCCCTCCCTCCCAGTGTCCTGCATGTCCGCCCTCCCTCTTTCAAGCCATACAACTTGTTCTCCTTTCCTGTTTGTTCTCACCAAGCCCTCCTCTTTTTCCTCTTGTCCTTCCTGTCCCTCCGTTTTCCAGTCAGCACCATTCTTTCATTCTGCCCTCCTGCTTTCACCTCCCTCCCCTCCCTCGATGGCGAGCACCCCAGGGTCCCGTTGCTACTTTTTAATTAATTCTTTTGATCGTGTAAATCAAAAACCAAGCTTGTGTCCTTGACTTGAGCGCTCTAAAGCACACTCGAGCAAACGGACGACACAAACAAACTGAGGGGACTGGGCTCCCCTGTCTCCCAGGAGGAGACTCAAAGAATCTGCTGAAAGACACAAATGAAAGGAGAAAACTTGAAGAAAACTACTTTGTTAGAATATGGGACAGAGGATTGTCTTTTAACGAGCAGGGAGAGGTTAGTGGAGGTTGGAAAGGATGTTTGGCGAGCTGGTGAATCCTGGTGTTCTGAGAAAGAGGAGAAAGGGACTAAAGGCACTGACAGAGAAGAAATCAATATCAGTTGTCTCAGCAAATTCTTAAAAACAGTTTACAGGAAAGTGGCCAAAATTGTAGTGGCCATAGAATTGTAGTAAATTGTCTGTGACCAGCGAAGGAGTAAATATAATGACATTGTTCCAGAGCTTCAAAGAGGATTGGAACAGTGGGATCGAGGTCACCACAAGAGGAAATGGAAGTCGCTGATTGTTCCCTGACAGAACTCAATGGTTCCTTTTAAACATGATCACAATCAATTTTGTAACTTTAGCCACTAGACCTTTATCAAACTACGACTGTGTCAGATCACAACAACTTCAGGGAATTTGGCAAACTCGCTGCTTTTAAGTCCTCCATTGAGTCCAAAGAAGGAACTTATCAAATCTTTCAGTAGATCTGGACAATCAGGGGGATTCAGGACATTTTTAAACATTCTTTAACATGGTGGGATTTGGACTCTGTGAGTCCTCTAGTTACATCGAAAGAGAAATAAAACTGGAGATGAAACTCTCAGTGCTGGACCATTCGCTATCGCAATTACACAATATTGAAAATCCCTTTAAACTGAGGATATAGAGACGGCTTAAGGGAGGCAGAGAAAACGATCTTTAAAGAAGGAAGGGGGAGGTTGAAAACCGAGATGTGTGCAGACAGAGCAAGGAGGGGAGGATCGGCATCTTTACTTTAACAGCCGGCTTATATAGCAGAGGAGAGGAGTGGGGAGGAGAGGGAGGGAGAGACCGAATGTGAAGACAGCAATTTTAACATCCTTTTTCTTCATGGGTCTGGTGAATGCTCGTATTTTTAGCCATTGGGAAGGAGGAGGGGCGACAGTGGGAGTGAAGCTGAATCCTTTGCCTGGTCATCTTTCTTCAGTGCCTAGACACCGAGGTAGGAGAAGGATGGTGGAGGACGGGACAGTGCTTTTCACTCTGAGGCTCCTGTTAACACATGTCCCTTTAACATCCAGCCAACAGTGGTGGAAGGACACAAAGAGAAAAGTTGACAGGACGGAGGGAATGACAAAGGTTCGGAGTCAATGTATTGTGGGTTGCTCTAAGGTTTGTAGATTCCTAAAGGGACTGGGAAGGGAGAGGGACTGAGATAGGATCAGCTTCAAGGTTGTATCTTAAAATCCATTTATTTAATGCTTCCAGGGGAAGGCTTGCCAATCAAATGTCCTCACGGCATCATGTCTCCTGGGCTTTGTGTTGATAAGATTACACGATTCTCGTTTTTCATCCAAAGAGATACTGACCCACTCTTTCTTTTTATTTATTCCAAACACTTTTCTTGCTACGGCCCCAAAAAACACATCTCTTACTGTATTTTCTCTGTTGTTTTGTTTTTTTTTGGCAAAAAAAGTTTGCAAGAAACAATTAAGACCTTGGTTTGTGGTTTAATGCAAATTTACACCCAGTGCACCAGCTTAAAAAACTGAGTCCAGTCTCAGCCTTGCCCACTGTAATAAAATTTCAATTTGAGCAAGTAGGGGTCTCATAGTCTGGATGAATTCCATTAATATAAAAAAAAGTGTGAACTCATTCCACCAAGCATTCACTGAAACGATCGTGTGACATTCATTACAACCTCAACCGACCTTTGTGGAGTTTGCTGTTTTTTCCTGTGCAGCTTCCAGTCAAAGTCAAAATGCATGCAGGTAAGGTTCAACTAAATTTGTTTTAGGCGTGGATGATTCCTTTTTTTCTCAACCTTATCAGCTCTGAGGTTGGTCGAAGGTCACGGCCTCTAACTGAATGTCAACTGATTGGCTCCAGCCCCCCCCCACCACCTTCAGGGGATAAGCAGAGTAGCTGATGGAGGAAATTGAACATGTTTGGAGTTTAGAGGGAATAATCAATGTTTTCTTTTTAATTCTACAATAATAAGAAGATAAATGAGTAAATTGTAAACAATAACAATGAAATAAAAAAAAAAATTGATAAATACAATAAAAAAAAAAAAAATCAAGGTAAGGCAACAAAAAGCTCAAACGGTATGTTCTGAAACTCCCTCAGCTCCTGGAGCTGTTTCCTGAGGACAGGAGCACAGACATGAAAGGCTTCCCTGTAATTCATTGTCTTCACCCTGGGAACAGGAGCAGGCCGGTGTCAGAGCCCCTGAGTGATCTAGAGAGGGAACACCTTAAGAGCCTTTCTGATAAGTATGCAGCTGCTAGTCCACTGTGTGATTTGAACACCAATACAAGGATCAATTCTAAAAGTGACAGGCAACCAATGAAGGGACTTTAGGACAAGAGAGATGTGCGCTCTCCTCCGGGTGCTGGCTGGTGCACAAGCTGCTGCATTCTGAGTGATCCTGGGCTTATTTATAGCTTTCTTAGGTAGAACTGAGGAGACAACTCGTTTGTAAAAGCAGAGAAATAGTTTGGTAAAACCCTAGATGAACATTACACAGCTTTATTAGTACTTGAGTTAATCTACTTAGTTACTTGTCCAACCTTTCCTTCATCTAGAAATATTACTTTCTACCCAGCACTCCCCCTTGAAAAGTAGTTAAACATTGTTTTGTATATATATTTTTCCAAGATTATGTTTTTATCTCATCATGTTGAAAGGGATCAGAAAGCTTTCTTTGATTAGTAAACGGTCTTAACCCATAATTTACTAATTGAATAGTCTACACAGTCCAGGTTGCTCCATTGACTCTCCTTTGTTTCCTCAGTCGATCAGAAACGGTACCAAACATCTCAAGTCATAGTCAACTTCATTGTCAGTGAATACATTTGTACAGAATGGGATCAAGATGCAGTTTCTCTCTAATCCCCGGTGTAAACATTTAAGTACATACAGTACATGGCCAAAAGGCGCAGGGTAGATGTGAGAAGGGCAAAATACTTCATGGAAAATAATGTATATTTACAGCACGAGTAAAACAGCAGTTCTACCCTGAGGGTAAGTTATACTTACTATATTCTAAACTTGTCTTCATCAAATAGTTTGTCTTTAACACTTTTCCATTATTATATGTCACTTCACTGTGTTAACCACATGGTTTTTGAACATAAAGTTTTGGGCAAACTTCCTGCCATGTCTTCTTTTTATATCCTCCATCCACCCTGGCAGGTAATCAAGGACGACTTGGTGTATTGTTGGTAAAACTGAGATAAAACCTATTTCTCCCTAAAGAAATCCATTGTTGGGATTGAGCCCCGTGCTCTCTGGGGCCTCCGCTCTCACTCACACGAGTTGGCTCCCCGTCACATCCTCAGACGGGAATATCAGGTGTTTGAAAAAAAAAAAAAAAACAGTGTTTTTACCATATGTTTGTTTGTGCTTCCTGGTGTGACAGTGGAAAACTTCCCTCCCTTCAAGCTGCTGTCAGTAATTGGTTCCTCCTGCTAATAAAAAGGTTTACATGTTTTTTCAAAGCACATGACAACAGCACCTGTTCTCACATCTGATGTCCCCCCCCCCCCCATCCTTCCCTCATTCTCAAGCTTTCTCTTTTGAAACCTTGGTGCCAATTGTTTTCGCCCATTATTTCTCTCGGTTTATTTGTGGCTCTTTCTACTTGTCCTGTCTCCACCTCCATTCCAGTTTCTTCACGAGCAGCTTCCTGTCTGCCACAGCTGTTGATTACCTTATTACCTTGCCTCACACACACACATGCACACGCACACATACACGCAGGTGCACATGCCCACACACACAAGCATAGAGATGAATACACAAACAGAGGCTAAATCTTTTGTTTGCAATCAATCATAAAGGCTTTTAACTGTGTGTGTATTTTAAAACGGGATCGTGAAAGGCAGGATAAATGTGTACAGGGTAAAAGTATATACTGTAAAATATATATATACTTTTGTCAGTAATAGCAAACTTCTGTTTTCATTATTAAATCCCACAGTAGCCTCTGGGTCCACGTCTTTCGTTTGCTTTGCTCAGAGATAATGTTTTATGGTTTAATTCATTTGCTTGAACAAATGGAAAAACCCTGGAAAAAAACTGTGGATTTACAATATGTGCAGGTGAGACATAAAAACCCCAACTGGTGTTTCAAAAAATAACTCACCCCGATAGGAAAAATAAAAAAGAGCGCGCACATAAAATTAAACGAAACACAGCAGAGAAATTACAAACAACAGACTCCATAAATAGTCTGTGGGGAGAATTAAATAACGTCGCACCCAGGGCACAGAGTGATAATGTTTTAATGACAGAAAGTATGTGAAGGAAAAAAGAGGTTGTAATATTTCCCCCAGTGTGTGATTGTGGGCTGGTTTGTGTGCTTTTGTGTACGTCAGAAACCCGTCTCATGTACTCTGGAATCAAACCGACATATTTCCCCACGTTAGCAGGTATTGGTTTAGACTGCAACAATAGATAATACTTATGAGAAGTGTTTTTCACATCGGATATTCCCTTAAGGATTTGACTTGAGCCTGGTGGTGACGCCAACAGTCACAACAAATAAAATCCATTTCCATCCTTCTGTCTCTTCGTCCTTTTCCATCTCTTCTCCTCTTCCTCCGCGTAATTAAATTCAACGGTGGCTGGTCTTTTCTCTCTTGTTTTGCCGTGAGATGGGGGGGGGGCACATGTGCTCAAGAAAATACAAAAAATACCGTTTGAAATAGGTCACCTATTAAATGCGATGTCGGCCCATCTCACCCTCTCACACCCTCCCTGTTCAACCACTATTGACTTCTCAACCTTTTTTTCTCTCTCTCTCTCTCTCTCTCTCTCTCTCTCTCTCTCTCTCTCTCTCTCTCTCTCTCTTCTCCCTCGCCGCCTCACTTCAGCATCGGTGGAAACCTCTTTTTTCCTCCTTTCCTCTTTTCCTCAGTCCATCTCTCTCTCTGTGATTAACAGCTCTGATTATGTGTGCCAGGATACCCATTAGCTTGGACACATGCAAAGGCCTCTGCCCTCTTTTCCATTACACACACACACAAACACACAAACACACACACACACACACATACACACACACATCTATCTTTCCACCATATCCTACGAACATACTCGCAGACCCACACGCACACACACACACACACACATGTGTTGTCTTACACACAGAGGCACTGATGCTCCTGAGACTAATTATCAGTCAGGTGTATCATCTTATATTTATTTGGGCCAGTGAGGTGATAACAAGCGTTTCTCTTTCCTCTCTTCACTATTTTGTCTCTTTTGCCATCTGTCTGCCTCTTTCATTCTCCTCTCTCTTCTCCCTCACTGTTTCCTCCTCTCTCTCTCTCTCTCTCTCTCTCTCTCTCTCTCTCTCTCTTGCTGCCTCCCCACCCGACATTGCTGAGGCAAGGGTTTTACAGGTTGTGTTGAGTGTCAGACCCAGTAAAGAACTGCCAGAGACAGGGAGGTGAAAAGGAAGCGCTATGCTGCATTCAAAACCAGACAGAAACACAAAAGGTTAGGGGGGGGTTTTTTTAGGGGTGGGGGGGGGGTGTCGGCCAATTACTGCAAGTTTGACTCATAGAGAATGCACTGTGCAGTCCAGCTGTAGTGTCTGTGATGAAGTGGAACACAGAAACGTGTGGGAACTATGACCTCCAGCTGGTGACGCTCACAAGACAGATAACCACCTGAAGTCCAATATAAACAAAACCTCGACTGCGAGGCCGCACCTCAAGGCTTTCATGAACGTGAAGCTATGATCCTGATTCCACACCTGCTGCTAAAGGGATGGTTCACTGTAAAAATGATAACTCACTCATTATCTACTCACCACTGTGCCGATGAGGTGGTGGGTGACGAGTTGGAGTCCACAAAACACTTTTGGAGTTTCAGGGGTAAACAGCGTCACAGACAAAGTGACCCCTTCTTCAGACGTAATAAAACAACAGGAAGAAACAAAACATGTTTTTTTCTGTTGTTTTATTTATGTTTGATGAAGTGGATGATGCTGATATGTTTGCCAGCATGATGTGAATGATGGCTCTTCGGTGTGTTAGTTGCCCAGAGGAACAAGGTTTAAAGGTTCTTTAAATTGTGTTGGCAGAATTAAGTTCAGTAAGGATTTTTCTGTATTTAAAAATCATAACTGAGACACTACAACTAATTAAAGTTGTTGCCAAATTTCATCTTTCATCAAAGTAGCACCTTACACACTCTGAATGGTTTTATGTATATCATCTAAGTTTTCCTAAAATTGAATTCTTGACAATAGCAATATATTTTTATCAACTCGATTTCCTAATCAAACACAAAAAACTAATTGTTGATTGTTGTTTTGACCTATTATTTATTTTGTTGCAATTTCCACTTGCAGAGGCCTGTTTATCACGCACATTTAACAATATAATCATATGTTAAAAACCAAAAATGTCTCTCGACCACCCAGTGAGAAGGCGTCACTTCTGCTCGATTGCGCTTCACGAGGAATTGTGCATTTCCATTCCCCCGGTTTCCTCCAAATGAGCAGCTTTGCATGCATGTTAATAAATTGCACATGTTTTTATGGGACTTCCATCTTAACAGACTCGTTTATATAGAGGCCCATTATTCTCCGAGTCGGAAGAGTAGCTGCTCTTTCTGGGCTTCAGTTATACCTCAATAACAGCGTATATGATAAAACACGTCCATAATGTTTACAGTCACAATAAGACTCACAATACATAACACACGACAACAAACAACGCTAAACCTCTCAAACACAAACAATCCGTCTGTTTCATTTCATCTCTTAGTTAACAAATAGCAGAGGGATGAAAGGCTCCCTACATCTATTTGTCAAAGCTTTAGGAAAATAAATAATATTTTACTTTATTATGTCAGGGGACTTCCATGCCTTCATTGCTCAGTAACGATTTAGTTCTACATGGAGGCCACAGAAAAGGTTCCTCTGATGTCTGTCATGATGAATAACATCCGTCAGAAAGAAATAATAGCTTATTATAAAGTATTTGGGGGTTTAAATCATGATTTTTCTAATAAAGCACAGTAGAGAATGAAGCAGAATGAATATTGATTGTATTTAGTCTTGATCAATATGAGAAGTGAAGAGCGAGACTTTCTACTTTAATCAGAGTGAACTGTTCAGATCTCCGTTTTGTGGGTTAATACTCGAACTGAGATAACACTGATACTGGTTAAATAGCTAGGAATGAACTTTACATAATATTTAATAGACGTCATTCTCTGCTCTGTTTTTATACTGTCTGATAAATTTGACTGTTCCAAGAGATGTTACAATCAACTGCTCTATCTCCTATAAAGTCTTTTAATGAATATTTTGACCCAAATATAATGGTGTTCTTTGTTTTATTAAGAGCCAGTTTCATTCACTAGTCCCCATCATTTTATTTTTCCAGGTGTGTGTGTGTGTGTGTGTGTTTGTGTGTATGTGAGTGTGTGTGTGTGCTGATGCAGATATTGTGAAATATGTCAAACCGAACCCCTGAGCCATCTTTGTGGTTGACCTCTCTCGAATTGTAGCACACATGGATCCATGCTCCACCCACATGCATTTAGACTTCAGCACATGCATGTAGGGACTAAACAGATGTGTCGGCAGGCATCATAATGTGCCCTCACATGCACGCATGATGGATAAGCAGGCTTCATAAGCAGACGTAAACCTGCAGCAGAGAGAGCGATCTGCCACTGTTCACCTCTTTTTCTACTACAATACTGTACATTATATTCTGTACATCACCACTCATTTGCACTGTGTGTTTTAAGGTCTGTAAATGTGCCTGTAGCAGCTGGAAACCCCCATTGTATTGAGACAATGTAGAAGGTGATTTCATTTGATGCGTTGTGTTCGAACTCAAACTGTGAAACTTGATTATTTTCAGATCCATCTAATGGTTTGTGTGAAGGTGTCGTTAATCTGCGTCTTTAGATGTCTTGCCAAACACAGAATATGAAAGTTAAGGTACCGTCCCCTTAAGTGACCTGCGTTTCTCTGTGGGCACGTGTGTGATGGGAGGCCGGTCCTGAGCCAAAACTTTACCCCCCCCAGGGGCTAAACATTTATTCTGCTCTAATTAGAATATTAGCATGTCCTTCCAAATGGCCAGGGACATTAGCATGGAGTTCTAACCTAAAAAAAGAGCATCGAACCGGATGTTTTTTGCTGGATCATTGTTAATCGATGCTGCGCTAAATCAAGGTAAGTGGCTAATAATGTGCTTTTAGAGAGAGTGGGCCTTGAGGGAGGAAGTGGAGGGGAGGGGGGGTTGTCCAAAAAGAGGAGGGAGGTCAACATGCACTTTCCTTTCTACGTTTATTGTTTAAAACAACCTTTTCCTATTGTGAACCCACACATTAACACTCGTAAACAAAGTTTTTCGTTTCCAACTCCTTTGTTCATAATGGATGTGCTTTGATTCTAATCTGCTAATTTGCTGCTGTCTTTTATTTCCATGTCTTTAACAGTAACAAGGATAAAGTTTTGCTCCTAGGAGTTTTTTAAGATGGAAAAAAAAACTTTTACAAGACTAGAGAGCGAGGAGAGAAAGAAACAATGGCGTCTCTGCTCTTTTAATGCCGACACAGTCTCAGGTTTTTGTGATGAAAAGGCGATTTAGGTTGATGCTTTTAATCCATCATGCCAATGTGTTGGGTTGCTATGCCCTCGAGCAAGGCATATGCCTGGGATTACTCACATGGGATCCTCACAGACAGCCACCGACTCGCTCGCTCTCTCGCTTTCCTCTCGTGCATACGCTCAGTGTGTGTGTGTTACGTGTGCACATACACACATACACACACACACAAACACACAGCCAGACTTATGCACAAGCACGCACTTGTTCCACCTTTGTACTTAAAGGTTCATGGAAGATTTATCCTCCAACCCACACACACACACACACACACACACACACACACACACACACACCCACACACACACACACACACACACACACACACACACTTATCCAACCTTTAAAATCTGTACTTATAAGTTCATGGCAGATTCATTTCCCTATTTTTTTTCTGTCACACACACCAGGGCTTCCTTTTAACTTCCTCTGTTGCCCTTTAATGCCGCTTAACAAAGACCTACACACACAGAAAATTATATGTACATCCAGTGAGTGTTAGCACAATAATTCATATATATATATATATATATATATATGTTACAAGTCTTCCTAGTTGGATTCATCAATACGTCACTGCTTGATGTAAATTTACTCTTTTCAGACTGATGAACACGACCTTAATAAGAACATTTTCACTTTTAAACACCCATAGAATCGTCACTTAACACCTCAATCTTTTCAAATGATGCAATTTATAAGAATGCACTTGTGTACAAATTTCATATGAGAGTGAAAAGCTGAAATTCCTCTCTAAACAGCACTTTCATTATCACACACCAACACTGTCAGCACAGCAAGGGGCAATGTGGGGTCCAGTGCCTTGCCCAAGGACCCTCTGGACTGCAGCTGGGGGCAGATGTGGGTTGAGTCTATGGGTAGTGGACGACCCACTCTGCCCCCTGAGCCACAGCTGCCCATAGGCTCCGGTGAATAAATATCTAAAAAGAACAAAAACTAACTTTATTATTAAATTGTCCTTCCACTTCAAGGATGATTGGTGAACAGAATATAAACTTTGCTTTAACTTATAAGTTAAAAAACATATAGGATAGTATTATCTACACTTATAGGGAGAAGGAGCTGGACCCAATCCCAGTTATAAAGATACATCACAACTTCTCTTCAGTTGCCCACACGTGCCTCTCAGGAATTAAACTGTTGTGTGTTAGATGCATCAACGCTGCATCGGAGAGAGCTGAGAAGCTTTTTAAAGAAAGTTCTGGCTCTGCTGATTCCTCCTGAAGAAAGGAAGGTAAAGTTCTCAAACAGGCTCCTGAGTCCCTGGAAAAGTTCCCCCAGTGGAAATCAGTGATCACACACAAACAGTTGAAGGACGGATGCACACATAGAGATACACACTGTATGATGTAGGTACCTCTGCTATGCATTACAGCAGACGTGTATATGAAAGCTTTTCCTATTCAGTATGAAACTCTGAGCCTCGATCTGTCTCTCTCTCTCTCTCTCTCGACAAACAAGTCCCTGTTTCTCTCCATCACATCTCTTCTTGGCTCCCTCTCTCTCTCTCTCTCTCTCTCTCTGTCTCTCTCTCTCTCTCTCTATCACACACACACAGATTTGCAAAGAGCTCTCTGTTCCTTCTCCTAATTTTCTCTTTCTCCCTCGCTCTCCCTCCGCCCCCGCACTGCAGCGCTCTCCTCACTCTCACTTCTCTCTCGCTGTCTTCCTGCCTGCCCTCATTTTTCATCTGTAACTAATAGCACTGGACTCACCACTTAGGCTCAGCAAAAGTGTGTGTTTGTTTTTTTGAGCTTGCATTTCATATTTGTGCTTCAAAATTCATTTTTTGTCCCACAAAAAACAAATGATGTCTTTCCGGATGCCATGCGTCAGCCTCACGAGTCAGTCATGACACACATACATGTTGGGAATGTTGTGTTTTCTAGACTCAACCAGAGGGAAACCTTAGGAACCACTGACAAATGCTTACAAGTTACATAGGGAAAAAAGGATCCAACAGTTTTGGAGTTTGCTGTTATTACTGGAATAAAGATAGAAATATATCTGTTACCCGACTTTATGGAAGAGCAGGTCAGTGTAACAGCCTACGTTTATATATACAGCAGATACTAAGCAGATCACACTGCTGGACCAATGGGCTGATTGGGAACCAAGACAGACCCAATAAATACTTTGTGCAGAGACCTTATACCTGCTTCTTCAAGGTTGTTTTGACCCAACAAAGACTTTCAGGACACATACATTTTAGAAAATCCTTATGAAGCCAGGTACGTTTCATCCAGTTGGTACGAGGGGCGTGTGGATGGAGAAAATATAACAAATTAACAAAGATTCAAAATAAACGTCTGATCCTGCTGCTGCAGCTTTTCACTCCTGCTAATTCTGCAGAGAGGAAGTAAGTTAGTAGTAAATGTATAGCTTCAAACATGCACTTTTCTGTTCTGTGTGTGGTGTGTGTGTGTCTGTTCTTGTGTGTGTGGGTGTGTGTGTGTGTGCGGCATTGATCTAAAGAAGCAGCTCCTATAAATTCAATCAGTCCTATCCATTCTCCAGCTGCTGACTTTTAGCTGCCTGGCTCCCACCTTGAGAAACTGAGCTACTTTTATGGGGATCGGACGTTCTTCTCCCTCTCTCTCTTTCTCTCTCTCTCTTTATCTCTCTCTCTCTCCGTATTCCTTCTTTCTCTCCTTTTCTCTTGAAAGTATCCCTGACAATTTGAGGCACACCACCATGTGGCAGCTCACAATTCCAAATCGTCAGCTTTATGTGTCTCCTTTTTAAAAAACTCCATGACGAAGCGTCAAAGAGTGACTTGTTTTGTGTGTGTGTGTGTGTGTGTGTGTGTACAAAACAAAGGCATTTGTATTAATAGTTAATGAGGGATTAAACAAAAACAGCCAGATGTCTGATAGAGTATACTGGAAGGCACCGGTGCCATTAAAACACTCTAATCAGGCCTAAGAGAACATCAGTGGACATAGTCATACGGCCAATGCACTGAATCCTAAGTGCCCCGAGGTTCAGCCTCTAACTTAATGCTGCGTGATGCACGTGCAACACACACCCATGCACAGACACACACAATGCATGCACTATTTTAAATTCACAGACAGAGTTTGGATCAATACGATTGTATACTTCTGAGGAAGATTGGTGTCTCCCCTCTGTTTCCTTTCTTCTCTCCACCCCTGCCCCTCCCACACACACACACACACACACACACACACACACACACACACATGCATGGACACACACACACACACCTTCCTCAATGTGATAAGGAAACGCTTCACTGCTTTCTCCCTCTTTCCTCCGCAACCACAATAACAACATTCAATCACTGTCCTCGTCTCTCCCTCTCTCCTGCTCCTTTGTTCATCTTTTCTCACCTTCTCATTTATTCCCCTCATCACCCACTACCTTCATTGTCTCCCCCCCCCTCTCTCTATCATCAATGCTCCTGCAAAGTCCTGTTGCCCTCCTCTGATCTGCTCCACTTAGCTTTTGATTTATGTCGAAACGTTCCGACAGTATTTCACTGTTTGTTGTCACGTTGTAGATTTTCACACAGAGGGATATTATGAGTTTGTAATATTTTACAACATTTAAAATAATATGTCTGGGTAGAGGGGTGTTAATTGAACAACTGAACGTTAAGACAGAGAAATCAATACCATATGAAAATATTACCACTTCCAGGCACTTAAACTTTAAATCCACCTCTGTTTGTGGGTCGAGTTCACACTGTATGGAGGTAAGTTTTTGTATGTTTGACAAATTTATGAGTTGTTGGGTTATTTTGAGAAGTCTGTAGGCATCTACTTGCCTGAGTTTAACCTTTGAAGCATTATCCAGGGAAGCCTGCGCACACACAAACACACACACTCTCCTCTGAACAACAACCTGCATAATATTTACACACTGAGACGGACACACACACGTGATCTGCTTCATAACAGCAGCTGTTCAGCATCGAGTCCCCAGGCAGTTTGGGTTCAAGTGAGCGTCTCTGTGAAGGAGGTGAGAGAACAATTACTGTTGTTATATACGATGGGTCATCACACAGGTTATATTCACAAATGATGTTAACTAGTTCAGGAGATTAATAATAAGGGATTCTACACAACACATGACATTTATTTGAACTAATCTGACCATAAGCACGTTGTTAGAATGACACTCATTAGAGAAGGTACCTCTGCCTAATAGTCCACTGAAATTCAATCAAGCCCCATTTCACAAGCAGTGATATAAGTCCTCTGAGCACCTGATACTGTTATGCCTCCGTGCTGGAAACAGTCAGTGGCCAGCGTTAGGTGTCCACTCGTCTGTTCCTGTTTTTGTGAACACAATTTGTCACGAACGTCTTGATTTCATACAAACATTCATTTGGACTCGAGGATTGAACTGATACGATTTGAGGTCAAAGGTCAGGGTCAATGTGACCTTACAAAAGCCTTTTTTGCCTCTTGAACACATTATCTTAAGAACAACTCAAAAGAATCCTCCTAAATTTGGCAGAAATTCTTACTTGGACCCTTGAGTGAACTGATCAGAATGTGGTGGTCAAAGGTTAAAGGTCAAATTTTTTTTTTTGGCTTCCATACTAATCAAGTATCTACTTCAAATCCTCCTTTAGGATATTTTCTACAATTTGACCAGTTGTCACCTAGACTCAAATATCCACTGATCAGATTATACCAGTTAAAGCTCATGGACGTGTGATACATTTTATGTTGTATTTACCTTTTGCCTGCCAAAATTGTGTTGGTTTTGTTTGATTGCGTCTTTGAAAACCAAACACAATAATACATCTGTAGTTGAAAAAATATATATTTCCCTGAAAGCGTTGTTTTTGCCGCTTTCGGGCTTTTCATTATCTAGAAAAACAAGTTTGATCCCCGCAGAAACAAGTGAGCACCGCGTCTCCCTTGTGGCCGACATGACGGCAATATTTAATTTCCGCTATCTGAAGACTTGAGGATGAATGTGTGGAAGTCGTGAATGTTTGGGGGCCGAGGGACACACAGAGGGCGAAGAGGATCTGGCTGTTTGTGTTTAAATTCAATGTGGGTCAGTGGAAGCATTGAAGAGTTTTGGTATTCACAGCTGTTTTTTTTATTTTTATATGTGTCTGACTGACTCTTCTACTGTGAGACGTCTCATCCAGGAATATCAAGCCTGAAACCCCCCCCCCGCCAGTGTCTCCTTTATCTCTGTCTCTCACTGTCTCCTCCATAAAGTGACCTGCCCGCCCGCCGCTCTAATCGACAGTAAGTGTTCGAATGCCAGAGGTGTCAACACACACAAAGTGTCCCAGCATTTACTTGGCAATTGACTCCAAGAACACTGCGTGGATGTGTGTGTGTGTGTGTGTGTTTGTGTGTGTGTGTGTGTGTGTGTGTACAAAGACCTTTCAAAAAGCCGACCTCTGCCCTGTACAGGACAAACAACGTTGGCAGGAGCTCTCATTTGAGATGCAAACACACACAGAACAATGCACACGCAGTGGGGCATTCGGCGTTCTCAAACATTTTACACATCTTCTATCAAACTCTTTGCATATTTTTGTTACCTCACCTTTTCTATCCCCCCCCCTACTCCTTTCTTCATTTTACTCCGTACTGTTGTCTCTTCGTTCTCCTTCACCTCGTTCTCTCCCTCGTTCTCTCTCTCTCTCTCTCTGACCCTGGTAGTTTGATTGACGGGGTCACTGGTGTGTGCAGGGGATTTGAACCCGTGGGCTTGTTTCACTCTGTGGCCAGACCACTTAACATCTGACACTGGAAGCTTCGGGCACAGTGGGAGCTTGGCACGTGGCCCTTTAAGACGCACACTCACAGATACACACAAACACATGCATGTACAGTGTTAACCCACAACTACACCTACATTCCTCAGTGAATAGTAACTCTCCTCTGCAGTGACGGACTGTCAGCAAACCTTCTATCCTTGATGGCAATTGGATGTACAGTAACCCTCCTCTCTCTCTCTCTCTCTCTCTCTCTCTCTCTCTCTCTGTCCGTCCGTCTGTCCTCCAGACTCCTAACTCTCCCAATGCCTGTTCAACCTTTCCGTCACTCTATCACTCTGATTTTCCCTCCTTCTCCCCGAGCCGAGCCTTCCTACCTACGCGTCACCCCCCCACCTCCCTGTGAGCTGTCAGGCAGAGAACGCGTAGAGGCGAAGAGCTCAGCCTTCTGGGAGTTGGTGTTTTTCTTGTGTGTGTGTGTGTGTGTGTGTGTGTGTGTGTGTGTGTGTGTATGTGTTTTAAAGGCCTGAGTAGGCCCCCGGTCTGCATGGCTGACAGGCCGGATTTGATACCTGGCCTGATTCAGTCACTCTCTCGGCACAGCCCGGCACATCATGGCACAGCTCAGATGCCCCCGTGCACATTATTAGTGGCTAAATATACGCAATGGTATAATCTCAGAAGTGGAGCTTCATTGGACAGAACGCGGTGTGCAGGGAGGAGGGCATCGGAATGTGTTAACTGGTCTCTGGAGGCTCCTGTGGGCCATCGCCATATCTGAGAGCTTCATCAATATATTGTAAATGGTCATTAAGTCTTAATGAAGGGGTTCTTCAACAGTAATTTAGAGGCTGCTCCGTCATTACACTTTTTCAAACATCTTCCACCTGTAGTCACTGTTCCTCCTGCTTCTATGAGAGAAGGAGATGTGTGAAAGAACATGAATAACTTCTAATTACATTGATTTTTGATTTAGACATGTTTCCCACAATGGAATAGTAGCCCCAGAAATAATTGTTCAAGTAAATACTAACTAGTAACCACAATGAGGTGTTGACCTGAACCTGCAAACACACATACACTCATTACTCAGGTTCATTGCACATCTTAATTATGGCACTTTGGGGACCAGGTCATAAACTCCACATAAGGTGGTGTTACTCCAGTTATCGCACCCTGGAAAGATTTGACTTCCAGAGGGACTGACTGCTCGCTCACATCCACAAATAGGAAAGGGAGGATACCACTCCGCCTCCATGAAACTTCCCTCATCAATTCCTCTGCATTTCATCAGGCTCGATCAGGTCCGACTGCAAATTGTAAAGACTCAAAACCCTGTAAGTCAAACACAAGTTCAGAGAAACCTCCATGGTTAAACTATAAAGCAGATATTGCTCAAATTCCTACCAAAACTGACTGTGCTAGAAGCTACTTCAACTTTACAAACTAATGAGGTTCACACTTTCTGCTAGAGTCCAATGAACCAGTCCAAGATGGAAAAACTAATTACAGCTAAAATAACACAACATGTCACCAAACTTTAAATGGCACAGATGCAAAGTAAGAACCAAGTTTTTGAGGCTTTTCCAGATTTAAACTCCAGAGAGTGAGCGGACAACTCGGTCTGGACGCGGCAGGAGAGCGGCAGGACATGTGACTCCACACCGGCGTCGGCCCTCATCACCAAAAGCCGTCAAATCTCATTTTCTTTCTGAATCGACATCTTCGTCGGACTCTTCTTCCCGTGGACATTCGGACATTCACGGGACATTTCACGAAGAAAATAAAACTCTTGTCACAGATATTTACATAGTCACTCACAGCCTCTTCACAAAATGTCCTGAGCACGTTTGATAATAATTTATCCATAAGTTTAGTTTGACACGTTTCATGCCTGTTAGAGGTGCATGTGTTGCCCTGTAAACCCAGTTTCAGCTGGCAGGGGGGAGATGCTACGGGGCTGTTGTTTCCCCTGAGCTTCTCCTTTTACCCGTCCTCTCGACTCCTTAACCCTGCATCTTCTTGCCATATTTTAATAGCGGTGTGATTGCAGAGGGGTGGCCTTTTATCTCCCGCCCCCTCTCTCCTCTCCTCTCCTCTCCTCTCCTCTCCTCTCCTCTCCTCTCTCTTCTCTCTCTTCTCCTCTAACCAGTGTTCTTCACTCTATTTGTTGTGATAAATGACTGTTAGATGTGATTTCCCCAGGATCATATGTCTCTCAGGGCCCCACACCATAATTAGACGGTGTGATTAATAATTCATTCTCTCTCTGTCTCTCTCTTTTTATTCTTTCTTTCTGTGAGTGTGTGTGTACGTGTATGCTAGTGTGTGTGTGTGTGTGTGTGTGTGCAGAAATACACCATTCAGTATAAAGCAAACAATTGAGTCATTTTGTTCTACTGCCAAAATAATAAAAAAGTTATGATGAAAACAATGAAAATAAATTCACTGTAGAGACACAAGAAGAAACATTTACAGCAACACAAAGGAGTTCCCCTGAACACACACACACAAGTACACACACACACACACACACACACTGCAGGATAAAATTTGATTCATCGAAATGAGGAGAAACTCAAGAGAAATCTGTTGTCCAGCTTTGTCTTTTTTCACTTTATGAAAAGTTTTAGTTTTGTTATTTTATTATCCCAGATGGGAAACTTGGCTCGCAGGCAGGTGCAGAGAATAAGAGACGACAACACAAAAGAAGAAGAAGAACACAAATAAATAACCAACATAAATGTTTGGAGAACATTTTATATATTATTTTTGAAACTTGTATCGTTGAAGATGATTTATTGAGTCAGCTTTTCTTTCTTTTTTAAAAAAAAATAAAAAAATTATATCAGAAAGAAACTAGTTGAGAGAACATTGGGGGAAATTGTTATTATTTGCATAAAAAAAAATTAAAAAGCCTAAGAGGATGTTTTAAGATACTTTTGCTTCATCTTGCTTGATTTGGACTTTTTTAAATACATTTTTTAATTTGGAAAATAATTTTACAGGACCATGTCAATTCTTAATTTTGGCAGGTAAATTGAAGTAAGCCTTGAGCATAAATCTCTGAAGGATGTTTGCACCGTGAACAATTGGAGTTTAATGAGACGAGGCTGGAACCTAAACCCCCTTTTTTTATCATATAGTTTTTATATGAATTAAAAGTTAACACCCATTACTCTTTCTTTTTTTATTTACTTTCATTATTTTCTTTTAATTTCCACAACGATATTGCTACAGATTTTCTCTTACTAGTGTGTGGAACATAATAACTAAACACAACTGGTCATTAAACAGTGGGGAAGTTTATAGCCATGTTTCATTTAGCACCATAACAATCAAAATTAGACAAACAGATTTTATAAAGGCTTTTTCTTCGTTAATGTTCGCTGTGGGAGTTGAGCCTTATTCACGTCAAAAGCCACAAGATGCAGATTAGTTAAAACCCTCTTGGCTCCTCCGCCTCTGCGTAAGTCACAGTGTGAAGCGGATTATTGCTTTTTATGAAACACGCCACTGAGCCCAAAATATCTGAATTTTCATTTTGTTTCCACCCTACGTAATAAGAGAACCATAAACAGTTTGAGGTTCTAGTGACATGTTACCGTAATGATGATAATAGCCTGTCTCCCATCAGACACACACACCCTGAACAAAGCAGAGAAATCCAGACGCTGCTCCAAGGTGCTGAGTGTGACCTCTGATCTCTGGTTAATAAAAAGACAAGAGTATCAAATGAAAGCATAATGCACCAAAAGAAGAAATATCATGATCATATTCTGGAGGTACAATGGTCGGGATCCTTGCTCACCTTGCTACAAACAGCCCGGCGTTATTCTTTATTTATTTCCCTCCAAGAGAAATGGCTTCTGCGCAAATAAATTAAAGAAAGAAATCTCATTTTTGTCCCGACAGGGCCGGGTAGCCCATATCTCAAAAGGCGTGTCTTCGCATCCACGGACAAATATCATAAAGGCACAGAAATATCGGGGAAGGTGGAGAAAAGCAGAGATGGATGTGATACCTAGTGCTGCATTAAATCAATATCTGATTACAGACGCTGAGGAAAGGTTAGAGTGTGTGTCCGTCAGTGTGTGAGGGACCAAGACAGAGCCAGACAGGTTATGAAGTTCGGGATGAAGGGTACGGCGACGGCGTCAAATGTAGCGTGTGTGATGTGCGGGGGGTTTCTTCATAGTGTGTGTTTGTGTGTGTGTGTGTTTTTATTTGTGATGTTGTGGGTTGCTGTCACTCTGCTCCTGCAGCAAAGCCCCCACAGAGCCGCACTGTGCGACTGTGTGTGTCTACATGTGCGTGAGGAGGGGGATTCAACTTTCCATGGTTTACAGCCAGGTGGTTTCTGTCAGCTTCTCTTTTTTTGAGGCAGCCTTGTAAAACGAAAAAAGATTAAGTGAAAACTTTCTCTTGTCTTTTGTCAGAGTCCTGCACTCGTCCTTTCTTGCAAACTGCCCCCCCCTCCCCATCTCCAATGCTCTGTATACCAGACCCGACCCGTTTCCCCCAATTATCACCAAGTCAAAGCCGAACCCACCTAGACCTGTTAACATGTCTATGTCCCACATGACTGTCTTAATAACTTAATTATTTATTTATTCAGAAAAGAAACACAGGCTAATTTAGTTCTCCCCTGCTGGATGCCCATGTGTAGTTAGATTCAACCCATACATATACATTTATAGATTTATAGATATATAGACACAAAGCTTTCAAAACAAGAGCAAAAGCATATTAAGTATAAGTACACATAATTTGGAGTCAGAGAAAAGTTCAGCCAGCAGAACTACTACAAAGCTTTCACTGTAAAGAAGTATGTACTAATGGAAATATTGAGTATAAGAGTATATGTACAAGTATAAGATGGTAAATTTGAAGGTGCGAGAAGTAGAATAAGGTAACAAAATGAACTGAAACACTAATAATTACAGTGTTAAAGTTAAATAAATGAAACAATACAAAAAGTTGTGTGTTAGACTGACACAGCCTGTAAATGATGGTATAGCAGATGTAAAGTGTAATAAAAAATAGTTAAAATACTGCGAACTTCAAATATAGAACAAGAGATCTAAAGATGTCTGCCAATGTACTCAGTATTTTCTATATGTATAAATATGCTTTTCTCTTTTGCGTGTACCTGACCCAGATGCATTTTGTCTGAGCCTCATTTTTCTATTTTCGCCTCCATTTCGTGGAGAAAGAGCGAATGATCCATTTCCCCCCACCAGCAATTCAAAGCTAATACGTTGAGTAACACAAACCAAGAAGCCCACTCAGACTTTTCTCGTTGTTTTGAGAGGTCGTCTTCTTCTATAAGCAGATACTTCCCGTCCTTGTTTTCACGTTGTAGACAGATGATTACAGGTAATGACAGAAGAGAGCTGGAATTATCTGCTCAAAGGGAAAAGGTTGTCATTAGCGGACGGGGATTCAGAACCCACCTGCTTTAGAGTGGATGGAGGGAAGGTCAGAGTGTTGTTGTGGTCCAGTAATTCTCCAGTGTTTTAAGTTTTTATCTCCCTCCTCATTTTTGAATTTTTTGTTTTGCCTGCAAAAGTTGAAACATTTCTGGTTTCCACAGTTCCTTAGTCTGCTTATGAATGTTTAAGTAAACGTTACCTATAATTCACAGGAGCCTGATCTTCCTGAAGACGAGACTTAGATAAAATACCAGCATTTTTTTTTCCTGACATTTGAAATCACCTTTAAAGATGTGGTGCAGACTGTTTGTCGTTTTATTAAAGTTGGGGTTGTTTCATATGAGAGGAGATTACATGCAGTAACTGAGTGGGAGGAGATGTGTCAAACTTAATGAGATCTTCAGAGATATGTGGAAATCAACGCGGGGAATTCACTTGTTAATGGCGCATCATCGGAATCTCATCCCAGTGATTATTCATATCTGGTTATTTTGCAGCAATTAGACAAACTAGAACAATCCTAATGGACTTTAATGATGGGAACCTTGCTGAGATCTAAAATCTCCCTCTGCTCATCTCTCTTGCGTTCTCTTCTCTGTCACTCGTCTTCTGCCTCAGTCCTGTTTTTCTCTTACTCTTCCTCTCTGCGGCGTCTCCTTCTCATTTGTCTCCTGGTGTCTCTCCTTCTTTATCCTCTCTCAGACTCGGCATCGGCCTTCTTCTTTTTTCTCTTTCCCCTCAGAGACGTTTGTGTATTTAAATGTTTTAAAATGACACAAAGTGCAAAGCAAGGGGACAAATTATAAATCATTTACGTTTTGCCATCATGCAGTCACAGAAACAGTCACAACACATTAACAAATGGCTTGCAACCAGTTATTTATAGTCTCGCGATGGAGCAAACTATGATAACTTTGGAGAGTAAATGTCCCGGCTTCCTTGTCGGATCCAAATCCAGCTTTGATTTGACAGAAACAGAAATGTTTGTCGTTCTTATTTCCTTTATTACACATCGAATAATCTGCTTAGCTATTGGTGAACCCCATCTGATCTTGTAAGTAATCCCATAGAAATGCCATCACCATCTTGAATCTCTTCAGGCTAAATGATTCCCCCCCCCCGTCCCATCATCCTTAACTCTTTCCGCCATATGCCCCCAAAACAAAGCATTACATTCATAAAAATTCACTGAAAAGCTAAAAAGGATCAAACACGACACCTGGGAGACCATTTCAGTATGCAAGCCCACACACACACACACACACACACACACAGGTGCAGACACACACTTGTGTCCCTTTGCTGAGCGTCTCTTAAAAGCATTTGCATGTCGCATATTCGCACGGCTCCAAGTGGGGGGGTCTGTGGTTGCCCCTTTGAGTGTGTGTGTGTTTGTGTGTCGCAGTTTCATAAAGATAAAAGTAACGAGTGTGTGTGTTATATGTGTGTACGTGTCTGGCAGTGTAAGTTAGACAGAGAGAGAGAGGAGACTATTTGGTTGTCGAGGCAGGGGGTAGGTATGAACGAGAGAGAGAACAAGAAGATGAGATGTAAGGTCTACGTGTGTGTGTATGTGTGTGTGTGTGTGTGTGTGTGTGTGTGTGTGTGTGTGTGGTGCGTGTGTGTGCATATAGGTGCTCAATAAGGGGCCTGTGCATGTCGGAGAAAGGCCTGTGTGCAATCAGACCACCACGATGCCAAATAAACAGCCTATTACTTACCACCCCACTATAACATCTTGAATGTGTGTGAGAGGGAGAGAGAGAGGAACATTGTTTTTTCCCCCCGACACACACACACGCACACACTCACACACAAACAGTACAACATCCAACAACAAAAGATGGAGGGAGAGAGAATTGGGAACGAGACACACGCTGTGTCTCAAATCGGATTCTTCAGTCAGTCTATTCATACACTCACAGGCAGAACACTGTGGACACACTACACTCATTGGTGTTGTGTGTGAATTCCAACAGGGCCGTGTTGTCTTAAATCCAACCTGGCTGTTTCACACTCGACGGGAACATGGCGATCGCAAGATGTGACCACGACTGTCACCTGCTGAAATATCTGCTTTAGGCACTTGTCTTTGTGTTACTTTTTGTGTGTGTGTACCCCCTGTGTCCTGTGTCCTGTGTCCTCTGTCTTCTGTCCTCATACACAAGTTTGATGCACAGTGGTGATTCATTCTTTCTAAGTGCATCATGTGGATACTATACACTTCTTCTTCACTGTGTAAACAAACATTGTGTGAGTGTGGAGGTACAGAACAAAGTAACAGAGAGAAATATAAAGGTTGAGTAAACAAAGTCTCCACAAGGGATTAAAAAACATGCACAAGCATAATCACAGGAATATATACACATATTACGGAAGGTAGGAACACACATAACTCCCCAGACAACACAAACACACACACACACACACACACACACACACACACACACTGGAGTGGCATAATTGGAGCAAAACAGAAACATTATCAACAACAGGGGGAGACCACAGACACTTGTGTATTTACATTCAAAACATTTACCATTGTTAAATACAAATGTAAATAAACCTGCATTTTATGTTTTTCCTTCAGGGAAAGGTTTATCAAGAACGTTTTTATTTACTGTTTGTACGGAATGTAAGAAATACATGTGGTTCATGCTTGTCTCCTACAAAATAAATTCACATGCTTGGTGATGATGTCAATATATCTGACACCGTCATGAAAACCTGAATTCATTGGGAGGAGATTCAGGTGAATAACAACAACACAAAGCTCAACACATTTAACACCAACATTGATCGATGCTCCGGTCTGATTGTGTTTTTGTTTATCAAGACAATTTACTCTGAGTTGATTCAAAATACCCATCAAGTGAAATTCAATTTGTTGACAGAGAATATATCTTTGCACTCTTTATGATTCACAAGTTAACAGATGAAGGTAAATCAATATTTCATGTTTCTAGGTAATGACCAATGGAAATTGGTTGTATAGTCACATTATATTATTTTGCGGAAATATAGTGTTGGTTGTTTCACAAAGTGTATTTTATTTACTGTAGCACAATAGCAGATAAAGAGTCAAGAGATAAATATAATCTGAATAATAAATAATGTTTACAGACCGAGACTGCAACATTAATTATAGAATCTAAAGGAAGATAAAAAGTAAAACTGTCATGGAATTGTTGTAGAGTGAACATATAAAGTTGTTGTATTAGAGAATAACCTCCATGCTGCTGTATACACTGCTTGGGTTAGTACTAAAATGAACAATGATCGTGTGACACTCACACACACACACACACCTACACACACACACCTACACACACACACACACACACACACACACACACACACAGAGAGCTAAAGTGAGAGAGGTTATAACAAAGAGAACCACTTTGCCAATGTGAGAGGGTTAGTGTGTGTGTGTGTATGTGTGTGTCTTTAGCCCCTCACATCTATTGATTTCACGTCCTCTCACCTTGAGAGTGTGCGTCAGTGTGTCACATGCACACGTCTCAATGAACAGCTCATGACAGGACTGGGGTGTATGCTAATGTTCTGACTGTGTCACAACACAGTTTGAACAGCTGCTTAAAATAAAGCGAGTGTGTGTGTGTGAGTGTTTCAACCTGCAGGTGTCCACAGAACAATATTAAGCTGGTTGTGTGTGTGCGTGTCTGTGTGTCCTTTGTTTCTGCAAACTCATTCCCCTGGAGTCCGTTCAGTGACAACCTGACTGTATTCTTGACAGCTAGCGCACACGTCCTCTCTCTCACAGTCACACACACACACACACACACACACGCATAGAAACTTTTCTTGACAAAAAAAGGTGCAAATCAGAAATGAGAAATTTGATCAACCCTTTAACTTTCATTATGTTTATTGTCAGTTTGACTCAAAGACGAACAAAGAAGTGGAATTAAAGTTGAGCTGGTTGAAACACTGGGCTCCTTTCAAACCTGAGCACAGAACCGCTCGTCCAAAGAACTTCACAGTCTGCAGAGTTTGAATTCGTGTTGGTTGGAAATCAAGACAAACAATAAAACAGTCAGTTATTGCTCCGTGTAGTTGAATAAAAGATGCACAATTGTTTAATCAATAAATACAGGAAACAGTAAAAAATGTTAGCTCTGAAGAGCAACATGACTTTACAAGACCTCATCAGCTCAGGTCAAATTTACCATTTTACAATAAAAATATCCAATCTGTATTTGGTGCTAAGAATTAAGAAATAATTTTGCGTGATTATTAAACAATTCATCCATTTGAGTAGCTCCCTGGTGACGTCGCCAGTTTCCCATGTCCAGACAACAGGAGGTTAGTTCAGAAGACATTTTCTTCTGAACTAAACGATAAAATGTGGATTTTGTTATTGCTGCCTTTCATCAAAATTGAGATGAAGTGAACGTCTTTCTAAATGGCAACATAGAACACAATCGATGGTTAAATCATTTGATTGTGCTTGGAGGGATGGCAAAGCAGAAAAGAAGGAAAATAAACCTGATGAATGATGGTGATAAATTAAATCACAGATTTCCTTCTTCCTGTAAATCATATTTTTATATAGGCTTTACAATGGGGTTTGGTAACCGATGGAAAGCGAGATCTGTAGAGGCCAAAGCAGGTTGATAGGGCTAAGCAGGGGTTTGTGAGTGTGTGTGTGTGTGTGTGTGTGTCAGGAGGGGGTGGGTGTGTGTGGGTGTGTTGGATAGATGGATGGTTGCCCGTGTGCGACCAAGTGCACATTGAGGTGTTGAAATTGAGTGGGAATGGCTGGTAGACTGGGCAGGTTAGAGTGAAATACACACACACAGACACACACACACAAAAACACAAGTAATGATATGCAGCCCTACACAAAGACTCACACACAGACACACACACACATGGTTCGGGGGTTGTCTTAAGCCAACCTGACAGCGATTGTCTGCGATGTTGCGTTGCTTCTCTGCATCCAGCTGTCACACACACACAGACACACACACACACACACAGAAACACACACACACAGAGTGAAGGGGATGGCTGCTGCAGTATGTTGTTGGCCTGTGGTTCTGCCCGGTGTCGTCTTGCTTTAACTTCTGTCTTTCACCGTCTCTCTGGCGCAGCTATTACATCTCTGACAGCTATGTGTGTGTGTGTGTGTGTGTGCACTCATGGGAGGGAGTGTGCACGTGTGTTTTTGTTACTACCTGTTACCATATGATGTTTTCAATCACAGTCTCTCTTTATAAAATATAATTTATTTTTGCTTTACACATGCATATATATATTTATATATCTAATATGTTTCTGCTAAACATCCTGTGTCTTACACACACACACAAACACACACACACACACACACACACACACACCTGCTGCCAGCCACTGGTTGTGTAGGTGTTTAGGGGAGATGCTGCAAGTGACAACTTCCTCTGAGCAAAAAGAGAAAAATTGTTCCTTCGCCTTTTTTCTTGTTCTTCTCCCTTCTCTATCTTTTCTTTCCTGCCTTGTTTTCTCTATTTTCTCCCTGGGGATGTTTCCCCTCTTGCCAGTGGGACATGACTGTATGTGCCTGTGTGTGTGTGTGGGTGTGTGTGTGTGTGTGTGTGTGTGTTCTCTATTGTCCTTTGAATTTCCCCTGAGACCACCACTTCCCTACACTACACTTTGATAAGACAACCTGTCCTCACTGCGCTTGCCTCACTTTGTCTGTCTGACTTTGTGTTAGTGTGTGTTTGTGTGTGTCTGTGTGTGTGTGTGGGTGTGTTTTATGGATCTAACGTATATATTTCCTGAAACTTTGAGGGTGCTCTAAAGAGAGAGATATTCCTTTAGCTCATAAATGTTTCTGTTTTTGTAGAAGACAACAGCCACAGCTTGATGTTGATGATGTTGTTGAGATGTCAAACCCTAAGAATTTAGATCCAGAAAATCTAGATCACCAAAGTCAGGAGGATTTGTCTTCTGGGGACCAATAATGTTGTTTAATGAAATAATGAAATTGTAAATAAACAGTTATATTTAATATTTGGGATAAATGAGTTGGATGGTAAGAGGAACATTATGTTCTTGAATCACACCACCATCATGGGCTATATTTTAATGTAGAAACATAAAGGTGACCCATAAAGGTGACCCAGAGTAACCAGGCCAGAATCAGGAAAGCTGAAGATTTGATGAAACTAAATCCTTTAATTGATGGCTAATTAGATTAACACACCATCCCCGGTAATCAGCTCGGAGACGCCACCCGGGCCCAAGCAGTTACACACAAGTGTAAGAAGTGAGTCCAGCCGGCGTCTCTCAAGACACTCACACTGCTGCCAGGAGTGAATCTTTTTATCTTGGTTTATAGGCTAAGCCAGGCCGGCCTCCCAAGGCAGAGGAACATTCTCTATCAAAAAGATGTGTATCCGTCTGTCTCGCTGTGTTTTAGGCTTTGTGTGTCTTTGTCTGGCTACACAGGTGTGACTCAGGAATACAAGTCCACCTTCAGATGCTCTAACTCTTTGAAACCTTCAAAGACGTGTTTTGTAATGGATTGTTTGTATTTTCAGTTTTTCCAGTGAAACTACTTTTCTTCTTCTTGTCTCTTTTACGTTTGCCTCTGATCAGATCAAACCGGAATTAACTTCCTTACATTTTCTTCTTTTCTGCAACAGCACATGTGCAGGAAACAGAACTGCAACACAATTAACACAATTATTTTGCCATGATGAGGATATGTTAATAATTTATATACTGGATAGTGAACATATCCATAAAGAATACACAGTGATAGATTCTATTATTACATCTGTAAAGCATTTTTTGCGGATCTGTATCAGGGGGCAGATCCAGGAATATGTTTTCACTTTCTTTAACATTGCGAGATATAAAGTTTTAAAATGTTTATTGGATTGATATTTATGAGGGTGTGAATCCGAATAAAAATCTGGATCTAGTGAAATAAAAAGTGGTTTCTTAAGGGGACTGTTGGGCCTTGCTGGAGGTATTATATTTTTATTCATAATGATCTATGTTTAGACAGTTTAAACAAAGTGCATAGAGTCACTCTTTAGAAAGAGGGTTGGGAAACCAGGTGATGTTAATGCACTCAGACCACAACTCACATCACCTTATCAATAATGATGATAACAGTGTAAGATCGCCTTGGCCTCAAGAACAACATGTTAAGGAAGTGTGAACTGATGCAGCAGCTTTGTGTGGCGGGTTTTGAGTACTGAAAGAATAGTGTTTGGTTGCGTGTTTGCGTGTGTGTACCTGCAAGTGTGCGTGTGCGTGTGCGTGCATACACCAGAGGACAGTGTAATATTGTTTTGGTGCCTTGTGGTTGGGACGGAGCTAACACCTGAGTGAACCTGTCACTGCAGACACATTGCTTTTTCAGCTCCAGTGATTACACTGCACCCAAACACACTCTCAACATTTCCTGGGTTGTTCTTTGTGTGTGTGCGTGTGTGTGCGTGTGCGTGCGTGTGTGCAGGTATGTGTGAAACACGGAGGGAAGTGTGTTGCTGGTGCATGGTCTGCGTGCGTGTGTGTGCGATTGTGAGAGAGTCAGGAACAGAGTGTGAGAGTGACAGAGAATTGCTTCTCCTTGTGTATGTGTCTAAATCTCTGCTGTATTCAAATTCCTCCCTGGAAAATAGGAAATGGAGTTTACTGATACAATGTCCTTCGAGGTAAAACATCACTTTGTGTTGATAGGTACGGAGGCACACACACACACACACACACACACACACACATGGGTCAGGGTGATCCTCATTTTAAATCAAATCTATTTAGGCATATAGTTGAAATGCTACATTCATGTCATTTGATTTCCCATAATTAAGAGTTTCAGTCGTTTAAATAGCATCACATCAACATCTGAGGTTTAATTATGACTGGGAAGCTCCAGCTCTTATAAACCAGCTCTGTCTTTAACAACTATGATCAAAGTGCAAAGTTTCTTTGTCCACGGTGCTGAGAAATGATTCATTGAGTTCAGCTCTGGTGGGGGTGAATTCAAAAAGTCTGATTTCAGCCGGCAGGAACGACCTCCTGCACGGTTTCCAGTGATCCAATCAGATTTCACCACCACCTCCCTCAGCCAATAGGGTTGCCGCTGTTGACTCTCTTCTCCTCCTGCTCGCTGTCAGCTGTCATTTCATCATGACCCCTCCTCCAACCCCAATCACCTCCAGTCTTCATACCCAAAGTCCCTGGTCGAGCCCAGCAGGGTCCATCCATCATCCTCTTCAGACCTTCAGCATCCCAACCACCACCAGTGTCTGGACCCCCCCGGGGGGGGGGGGGGCTGCTCTGTACGCACGGCCTCACCCCGTCTCTCACATCCCAACACGCTCTCATCTATATCACATCATCATCTCCTCTGTTGTGCCTGGTGATAAAAATATACTATCAATTAAAGTCTCTCCTAAGTGAACATCCACAGCTTGATTACACTTTATAATGGCTGCGTTGTTGATGTTAACCATCAGCTGTTGAGAAAGATGGACGACGTGACAGGCTGGCCTGCGGTCGAGGCTCGTCTCCTCCATGTTACTGGAAAGGACATGAACTGAACTACTAGGCAAACTACACATTGAATTGATTTCTGTCAAAGACGGTTTCTGTCATTTTAGGTAGTTCTTATCACACTGACCTTTTACACATGTTTATTTTTGTCGTACATTTGTGTATTGTCCTCGGGGCACGATGGCAACGCTGAGCAATCACACAACTTATTTTCTTTGAGCTGAAAATCTTCTATTTGATGAATATCAGAATCCGGCATGTTTAATAAATCCTGTGAGTTTGGGTCCAGGCTGAGCTGTGTTTAATTTCAGGATTTGGTTGAGTTCACTTGGTCATTTTCAAAATCCTATTAAGGAATTGGACTTTCGCTCTCTCTCTCTGCGGATCTCCCTCTGTCACTCGGTGCCAGTAGAATGGAGAGGCTGGTCACAGCTCACTAATGGACAGTAATGCATGAAATAAAGCAAAGACTTGCTAAAGCTGAGCCACCGGGAGGACGCTGCGTTCGAGGAGCATGATGACCTTCTGTGATGGCAGCGCTCTGAAATATGAGAGTGTGAATGGTCAAGTACGGCTGTAAAAAAAAAGGTTGTGGGTTTATCTGAGCACCGATTATAAAAAGCTTGGCATGGACTTACATAAAAAGCTGATTATTTCTGTGAGATGATAGAGTATCACTGACTGGTAGTTTGGTAAAAGACAGAAACAGGGAGAGGCAGACAGATGGGTCGAGACTCACCGAGGCAAAAAGAGAAAGTATGATGGAGGGATCTGGAGGAGGTCAAGGGAAGCTGACATCCATCAGTTCTCTGTCCTTAATCTATCCGAGCAACGCGGAGCTCAGCCCATTTCTCCCTTGACACAGAGACACACCAGATATCACAGACCCTCAGCAATTGGCTTCGTCGTGGCCTTTTCACCCCATAAACCCGAGTCTGTGTGTGTGCGTTCGCCTGCGTGTCTGTAAAACCGAGCTGTAAAACTCGAAAATCAATTTACAGAATCAGAATCAGAATCAGAATTCTTTTTTATTGCCTTGTATATTTTCACATACAGGAAATTGCCTTGGTGTGGTTGGTGCACTTTACAAACAACAATATAAAAACAACAATATAGAGCAATATAAACATCAATATAAAAAACAACAATATCGAAAAAATAATATATACAGTAAATGTCAATATATACAGTAAATGTATATACTGTATACAGCTGCTAATGTTCTCCTTCTTTCTTTCTGTGTGTGTGTGTGTGTTTGTTTATGTGTGTGTAGTTCTTCAGATATCTTTAAAAACTTAACAGAGTGAGGACAATTTGAGAAAGTGAGGATATTTTCGTCTGCCCTCACGTTTTAAAAGAGCGGTACGATCTTGCTTTAAAATCTTTGGGGTGGATGTATTTGAAAAATCAAATAAGTGTAGATGAGGCGTAAAGTGGAGCAACGAGATTGTGTGTGTTTGTGTTTGTGTTTGTGAGAGACAGGGATATTTTTATCAATGGGTTCAAACATTTTTCAGTTGCTAAACTGTATCTAAATTGTTTATCTCTGGAATCTCACCCAGGAGACCTTCTGTGTTGCACTTAATATGAATTGTGAGTCTGTGTGTTTCACTGCTATCTGCTGTCCCATTTCAGAGGTTCAGTGAATGGTTTTATTTAAGACATCCTGTGTTTCTGTTGCGCCACGTCCATTCATTTGAATCTGATCACAATCTTCACTTTCGGGGGTTTGACGTCCAGATACAAAAACAACTCCAACGATAACGCTGCTGTCTCAAGACTAGGAAAAGAAAGTGTAAAGAATCTCCCGTGGTGATAAATGATAGAAAGGGATGTGATTCACAGATGGAATCAGGATGCCTGACAGGCAGAGAGGCAAAGCAGGTAATGACAGTCTGCAGAGTTGTGAGGGCACAATGTGCAGCAGGACTCCAAGGTGTCAAAATGACAGACAACTTCCTGTGTGTGGGGATCAGAATAGGAGAATAGAGGTTAGTTAGAAGTTACAGTAGTTTTCACGATAGAAAGTTTGGCTGAAAGTGGATTCTAGAGATGTCACCTACTGATTATTTATATATGTGTTTCTATGGGTCTGTACTTCTTTGTAACCTCTTCGGAAAACTTTCAGTCACTGGGAAGTTATTATTTGCTTTGCCAAAGACCATAATGTGCAATGTAAAGATAAATAAGATGATAATAGACTCAAATCCAATCAAATGAGAGAAAGAAAGAGATGCAAACACACACTTATAAAGCAGCATGATGCTGATTAACCTACTAAATATTTATTAAAATATCTAGAAAATATATCATGTATAGTCGGGATTAAAATCCATTTGCAAGTCTTAAAATGTGATTTTACTTTTCTCTTCAATCTTTCTAGTTATTATTGCTGAATTGTTTTTGGAATTAACAAATATCTATTGTTCCTCCTTGTCCTGGATGTCAGCAAATGTTTTTCTTGTTGTTGTATTAGATTCAATTTTTTTTTTTAGAACCACATTGTGTTACCAGCATTATAAACATCACTTTACATCTGTTTCTGCAGATTGGAGAGTCCGTCCTACGAGGTGATGCAGCTGTTCTTTGAGGTGGACAACGTGATCAACCTGGTGCCGACCCAGACTCTCCACTGGAACGTGGAGTACCCAGCCGGCTCCCAGACGACTTCCAGGCAAACGGAGAAAGTGTCACACCTCTACATCAGCAACGCTGACATACAGGGCATCGTGCCGCTGGCTGAGGTAAGTGATGACTGGAGAGATGAGCCCAGATACCGATATCTGCCAGCGTAGATGCTGACTTACTGAAATGTGCACTGCTGGGTATCAGCAAACATTCCTTATCCAGGAATTGACACCATTCTCCCCTCCATTTCCCTTCTCGCTCTAACCTTCTTGCTGACACGCCCAGCCCCCCACCCCCCCCCCCCCCCACACACACACACCACCACCTCAGGGTGATCAAAGCTGTAAAGGTCAGCTTGTTTACCCCCCCCCTTTGCTACAGGCCTCCTGGTCACACACACACAGCAGGTTTCATAACAAGCAGCCTCGTAAATGGGTTCTCACAGCCACGCAGGTAGAGAACATATAAATATGCATGTAGATCTACAGTCGCTCAAATCACATGCAAATGCCAACACACGGGTTCACATTCACAACTCCCACCATGCACTAACATTCACATACACACCTTCACTCGTGCACCAACGCGTCTCCTGTGTGTGTGTGGCGCTGACAGGTGTCGTTCCTGCTCAGACTCAAATACTTTTGCCCCTAAAGGTCTTAAAGGGCTATTTTCCATACAGAACCAAATCCTGTATTTGTATCCCTTTCTTCAGTGACTGAGCCAAAAAGCAAAAACACCTCAGTGAAACAACACAACAAAAGGAATTAAAACCTCAAATGAAGTTATTTTTTTGCATCTTCAATAGAAAAGGGCATCGAGTGCTAAAATAAACAACATCAGAGGGGCGGTTCATTCATTAATCTCCAAGTGCATAGCATGAACTTTATATACAATAGTCAATAAGTCCAGCAGATTCAAAGCATCTATTGTTTTGAAATGAGGAAACACGTTTTGGCTCTTTATCTTTGCTTTCCTCTACATTTGTACTGTAAGTGCACACAAAATACTTTAATTAATCTGGAAACATTTAATTTTACATTTAATTGAAAAAGGACACAGCGCATGGAGGTTAAACATCAAATAAAATCAATATGTAATTTCATAAAATGCAATTAAACATATATGCAATTATTGGACTATTTTGCGTTGTTCTCATCCACATTCCCCATATTTGACAAAGGTCAGGAGGTCGAATTTAGAACCTAGAGACTGGAAAACACAATGAACCATTACAATTATGTCCAGGTCTTCATGATGCTGCAAAGTTTCTAATCAGTTAATACTCCACCATGATTGTGTACATTCACAAAGCAGAGCTGAAACATCCCTAAACATAGACACCTACAAAGTGAGGAGGAGGAGGAGGAGGAGGAGGAGGAGGAGAAGGAGGAGGAGGAGGAGGAGGATGCTTTTCAAAATGCTCCCTGTTCCATTACCAGTGGGATAGAGCCAGTGATAGCCCTCCTTCAAACAGCAAAGCCCCAGTGGGAAAATTCAATTTTGTTCAGGGCTTGTGCAGCTCCCGTCTCTTTCACCCACGGCAGAGAGCAGCCATCATTTCAAACCGCCCTGCTCTGGGGATTCGGCTTCTTTTTCAAGGGGGCAGCGCGAACGGAGCCGAGGGACGAGTGACGCTAACATCTCACTCCCCTGCACTCTTCACACTGATACAATTAGTTTAAGGGACTTTTCAGTTATTTGCTGTTTGATATTTGTTTTTTTCTGAAGGTTAATACAAAAAAAAAAAAAACACTATTTCAAGTGTGAGCCTTGAGTTTTGTGTTTATTCATTTGTATTTAATCTAGCTGTTGTTTCCAGTGCGTTTTCTCTCCTGTGTGTTTCTTTGTTGGTTCATGTGTAAGCAAGATTATGCAAAAAATATTGGACAGATTTCCACAGAACTTGGTGGATGGGTGAGATGTGGCTCAGGGTAGAATATATTTAATGTAGAAGCGGATCAAGATCAGGGGGCTATTCCACGAATATTTTCTTCACCTGTAGTTTTCTCAATAAATCATTTCTGGCTCTTGATGAAAAATATCCACCACATCTATCACACGGATGTACATTGAGGTTCAAACATCCCTGGGTCCACATCCTCCCATCTGTTTGACTCAGCAGATGTGTTATTATTTTAACCTAATTTAAAACAGGAGGAAGTGGAGACGCATCTTTATATTCAGTCTATGTTTGAACGTGTCAGAGTTTCAGCACCATGGACAGCGGCACATTGTGTTCTCAGTTCAGAATCGTATTGCGCTTGTGTTGACGTTGTGATTATTTGACAATGAAGAAAGTTTTGTGTATGAATCTCGGACAGGTTTACAGGGAGATGCATCTCATGGTCTATAACTGAAGAGAAAACACGAGACAAAAGTAATGGAGGCAGATTAAAAGAGGACAGAACCACAGATCTTTAGTAGCCTGGGGAGAGCAGGATCAAAAGTGAGGTCAGAAATGGACCTGCTATACTTTCCCTTCACCACGTTTAGAGGACAGATATTTATGAGTTTGTGAAAAAGGGTGCAGATCCAAATAAAAAGTTGGGATTTATTGAATTTAAATGTGGTTTCACATTAGGGGGGTGTTGGGCCTTGTATGTTCTCCACTGAGTCAAATATAAATGCATTTAAAACGTGTTGAAAGTAACTTCTTATAAAGTTTAACGCCACTGCCATTTGTTTCTTTCAAAACACAGTTATTGTTTTATATAAACCTAATTTAATGGTGACATCTATTCTGATACTTCTAAAGCCGTGCACGCACAGAAACACACACACGTACGTGGAAATGTTTTAATATAGCCACAGCAAAACACCCAGCCTCACTTTGTCTGCCTCCATCTCTTTTTTTTGCCTCCTCTTTGGGTAAAAGCATTCAGAAATGGCTGCTATTACAAGCTATTTGGGCTTCCTGATTTGTTTACCAGAACTACTGACCAGGTGTCGCTGACAGAGGTCTCTGGAATAAGTCGCTGAGATGAAAGCTCCGGCTCTTCAGGCTTTTTATGTGAGAATAACGAAAAAAGGAGTGAAATTATGAGCGAGCATCTTCAAAGAGCGCTGGATGTGAAAGCTTTCACAAAGTCCCGCTCCTTCTCGAGCAAATTCCCTCAATTGGCGACTGGAACAAAAACGCAACATCACAAGTGCCACCATGTTGCAAAGATGCGGGAACTTCACAGCTTTTACATATTTAAACGTCCTAAAAAAACCAAGCAGCATCCGGAGCACTCGGCTTTGAAACCTAATCCCTCTGTCAGATCTGTTTGAGTGATTTTCGCTCCGTCTCAGCCCATCATCCACCATCTCCCAAATCACAAGTCAGCTTATCAGCAGCACCGATGCGGCAGTGCAATAGGTCTTCTCTCTATTTTACGAGGCAAAAATGAAAAGCAGAACACTGCCTGTCATTACCAAGCCCTCGCTGACATTTTCCTCCTAATTCGGCACATGCATTAAGGTGCCGGTCTCTTGGCTGAACGGGAAAGAAAGAGGCCCTCTTTAGGAAACGAGGGATTATTAGCAGTAATTTCTCTCATGTGGGGGCTGGAAAATAGGTTTAATCTTGTGGAGGAGAGGGAGAGGAGAGGAGAGGATAAGAGGAAGAGGAGGAAGAGGAAGAGGAGTGGGGAGGAGAGGAGAGGAGAAGAGAAGTGGAAGAGGGGAGGCAGTAGGAATACAAGATTTTAAATTAGATCATTGACTGTATTATATGTTTTCATGTGCATTGTCCTAACTTATATAAAGTCAGCGACACTGTGATACGTCTATCCATAAAAATCCCATAAGAAACTTAGAACAATACTTGCTAAGTGATGTATGACCTCAGTTTCTCAACCTCCAAAATAAACAGATATGTAATTTGAACAGATTTCGTTTGCAGCTCCTGTCGCTTCCTCCCAAAACAGAGGTTTTGTTGCAGAGGAAGTTTTGAATCTCTCAGATCGGTAAAACTCTCCACTCTGCAAGTGGACGGGAGTCATAGAGTGTCAGCAGCATCGTTACTGAACAGAATGGATTCAGCTCTGTGCTTTTCACAGTGAGAAGTTTCCTTCTTGTTTAACTCTGACAAACCTTCTCTAATTTAATCCTGTGTTCGTTTCACACAGGAACCAAACACCGTTCTTCAGTGAGAAAATGTTGTGTCGTCACATCCATCCGGCCACAGGGCTTCAAGAAAAAGTTCATATCTCACACGTATGCTGATGTCTAACTATCTGTAGTCATTGATCCAATTGGCAAAGTTCAGCAGTGTTAAGAGCATGGACTTTACATAAAGATGGACGATATGACAACTGTGTGTAAACAACAACCTCCTCCATGTAAGCAGAGGGGACATGGAAACAAAAAGTCAATATCTAATATATATTATTCTAGATAGCATTTATCACACGGATGTACATTGAGGTTTAAACATCCCTGGGTCCACATCATCCCATCTGTTTGACTCAGCAGACGTGTTTAGGATATTTTAATCTAATTTAAAACAGGAGGAAGTGGAGACATATCTTTATATTCAGTCTATGGTAGAATGTGTCCAAGTTTCAGCACCATGGACAGCGACACATTGTGTTCTCAGTTCAGAATCTTATTTGTTCGTGTGGCGTTGTGATTATTTGACAAGGAAGAAAGTTTTGTGTATGAATCTCGGACGGGTTTACAGGGAGATGCATCTCATGGTCTATAACTGAAGAGAAAACACGAGAGGAAAGTAATGGAGGCAGATTAAAAGAGGACAGAACCACAGATCTTTAGTAGCCTGGGGAGAGCAGGATGAAAAGGGAGGTCAGCAATGGACCTGCTATACTTTCCCTGCTCTCAGAGATGTTTTAGAAGCTGATAAACCGGATCAGTAATAATTTTGTTTTAAACTCCATTCAAGTGCCATTACACACCTCTGGAATAAGGCTGTTCCCTCCCTCTCAGAGCGAGGAAGAGAGAAGAGAGCGAGAGACACAGACATATCATTTCTGCCTTTGTATGAATCAGCAGTATTATAGTACATACATTCATACAGTGTCAGTTTAAAGAGATGATTCTCTACACTTTATACTGTAATTGAATATATTTATATGTATATATTGGATATGATATTGAACCCGTGACCATTTTTCTTGATCTTTGCATTTTTGTGTGTATTTTCTCATCTTCTGTTGTGGAAAACGGGAGACGAGGAAGACAAAATAAAATAACTTATATTCTTCCTGTTCATCTTGTTCTTGTCTCGACTGCTTTAAAATTGAATTGATTTTTTGGGGGGGACTTCTTTTTTATCAGTCTGGCCTCCTGTTTTGTTTTTGCCCTGTTTGACTCTTTCTCATCATTTTTCAGCGCTTTCACTCAATTTTGAGCCCCCCCCTTCTTGCTTTAAATTATCCTCTTGTCTTCCTCATCTTCTCCTCTATGTCTCCTCCTCTCTCTCTCTCTCTCTCTTTCTCTTTCCCTCTGTCTCTCTCCTTCATCCCTGCCCCCTCTTTCCTCTGTTTCACCTCTCTGAGGCTTTGCTCTGTAATTAATTCTTAATTGGAACACTTGTTTATCTTTGTTGCTTGAAGATGCCTATGAATTTCCTCCTCTCGATGTATGTGTGTGTGTGTGTGTGTGTGTGTGTGTGTGTGTGTGTGTGTGTGTGTGTGTGTGTGTGTGTATGGCGTGCGTGTGCATTTGTGTATGTATGTGTGTGAGTTATGCTAAGTGAGTCCCTTTTCTGCCTCCTCTGATTGTTTTTTGTAGAAGGAAGTCAATGTGTAGGAAGAGGAAACTAAATAGTTAATAATCTCTTGAGGGGAGCGTACACACACACATACACACACACACACACACACACACACACACACACACACACACACACAGTTTTAAGCTCAATTTACCATTTTCACAGTCTGGGTCTTTATTAAAAACTTCATTTTCTCACTCTACCATTTTTTTATGTTTAATCTTCATGTCTTTATCTTTTATTTTCCAATTCCCCTATTTGCTTTATATGTGTGCTTGTGCACGTGTGTGCATGTCGCCACTTGTCTAAATACCTGAGTCCCCTGATTGACTGATATTAAGCAGGACACTGTGGAATCGATCCGACAAACACTCTCCCCAGGATGTCTCAGTTTGTTTGTTCTGTGAGCAGCCTTTGTCTTTTTAAAGGTAATTAGATTAGCATAGACGGATCAGCCACAACGTTAAAATCAATAACTTGTGTTTATAAATATATTTAAACATATACAATTTAGTTTGACTTCTTCAATAGCTTTCGTAATATTCATTCACAGGACACACACAAAGGAAATCTCCCCTGTGGGCCTGTTCCTGTAATTAACCTGCAGGTCTCCTCTTTACTCACCACTGTCTTCATCTTTACAGCTGGCAGAAAAAACTGCAAGATTTCATCTTTGCTTTTTCTCACCCGGGCTCCTGCTTCTCTTCACATTTAGTATTTGCTTGTTACCGGCCTGTGAATGCCAAGTTAATCAACACACATGACACATCCCCCGTTATGTGTGTGTGTGTGTGGGTGTGTTTGTGTGCGTGAATGTATTTCGGTCACTGAGAACTTGCGTGTACTGGGCTCCAGGTTCATTTCCATACCAAGCGACTGTGGTTTGCTCCAATCAGTCAACAGCAATAGGGAGAAAAAGGGAGATGTGGGGGGGGGGGGGGGGTTAAAACGAGAAAAATAAGTTTAAAAGTAAGTAAGAAGATGACAAAAGCTATAAGGCTGAAGGAGGGCACCACACTTTCTAAGTAAATGTTAAAAAAAGGCAGTGGATTCTTGCAAAGTCAATGAGACAAGCGAGATAAAGGCACGTTGCTCTGGGCGCAGTGTATTGAGAGGAATAAGCTTTGGTTCCTCTTTAAACTTTTAAGTTGCACAAGACATTTGCCTGATTTAATGCAAATGCCAGTCAGCTTCAAGCATCCTCTTTGTCACTCATTGTATATTTAGCAATGAAAAAAAAAACTTACTTCTTTGTAGCTGGAACAATAACACATGCAACAAAAATAGTCGTGAAAAGTACATATCCAACGGCTCACAGAACTTTGTGAGGACAACACTGGTGGGTGGAAGTACTGGATAAAAATGCAATTTCTATCTTCTTTGTTATGTAAAATATCCTGTATCAGCGCAAAACTACTGTTTATTTTGTACATGAGGCAGGAATTCAAGTTTTTCGAAAAGTGGGATGAAAGAAAACTAGATGCTGCAGTTTGTAAGCAGTTGTTCCAACATTCTCTGTCTGACTTTACACAATGAAAAGTGAATCTCCCTTGATGGCTCTGTCTCGTCGAGTTAAAAACACAAACGTGTTCTGTGAATAAAAGTCGATTTTTGGGTTCTTTAGGTTCCAAAGGGTCAACCAGCAAAAGCAAAGTGTTTTCATTTCAAATTCTATTACTATATAAAATGATATCAGTCCATAAACAGTGAGGGATAACTGCTCCTGAGCCACAGACTGGTTAATATATGCAGGTTTTTAATCCAAACAAAACAAAAGTTAATTTTGAGGGAGAACACTAAAAACAGAGGAATCACCCACTTCAGTTTCCGGTTTTGATGCCAACTTGAAACCGATGATGCTGCATGAAAAATGAAAGCAGCACCAGAGCTTGAGGAGAGATAAACCAAGACAAAATGACAAGTGGAGGGAGACTAAATACTCATCTTCTGACAAGATTTACTGATTTGACTTTTGCTTCTTTTTATTTCTTTTACTTGAACTAAATCACTAAGTGAGAACAGCCTCCTTCATGCTCAGTTACACTTAATCCCACCCGGGAGCTGCTTAGTCCAACCACAGTGTCCTCGTGGGCTGTGAAAGCAGCTGTGGTGCAGCTGGAGACTGGAGCGCTGTTCTCAAGTGTACGTGAAGAGCTAAAGGGTGGGGGGTGGGGGGGGAATCGTGCCACCAGGGTAATAGCTCTGAGTTAAGACTAGCAACTGTTTATGGTCCCAGCGTTTTACAGCATTTGGGTCAACAGCCGTCTCACAAATTAATCAAAGGATAAAAACTGGAAGTAGAAAGGCAGAGTAGAACCCGAACCTCCGCCAAGGCCCAACAGTCCCCGTATGAAACCATATTTAAATGCACTAGATCCAGATTTTTGTTTGGATCCGGACCAAATTGCTATCTCTCTTAGAAATCAGTCCCAGAAATATGCTATCAAACTATCAACAAGTAACCTATCTCACGAGGAAAGTGAAAATTCTGGATGTAACCCTTTTTTTTTGTTATTCTACTGAAAAACAAACAAAAGGAAGGAGCTGAGAACACAAACAGAGCAGGAGATGGATCGAGATGGTAAACAGGAAATGTCACTCTGACCCAGTTGAAGCTGAAAACCTGCTTTATGTGAAATCAGCCTCGTTACAAAGGAAAGACTCGGGTGAGAAACAGACAGAGAGACGGACGACAAGAAAGGGGGAGAATGGGGAGAAAGAACAATTTGACTAGTTTAAAATAGATAGGATGGAGGGGGGGGGAGTAGGAAGAAAGGGGAAAAGGAGGGTGTAAAATTGATAGACTTAGGAAGGAAAGAGAATAGACAGAAAAGAGAGGGATGGGTCTGACTAATTGATAGAAGCGGGAAGGGGGAGTCAAAGGGAGAGAAGGATGGAAAAATAAAGAGAAGGGGAGCACGAGAAGGAGGAAATTAGACAAGCTACGATGGTACAAGTGGACACAGAAGATAGACAGAGGGAGACAGAGAGAGAGAGAGAGAGGAGGGAGGCTGGCGAAGGTGCAGAGCAGCATGTAATAGTCCCCTGGACGTCCTGGGCCGCACAGAGGAGGAGAGAGAGGAGTGAGAGACACAGAGACAGAGGAGGAGAGAGAGGAGTCGAGAGCAGGGCAGTTCTAATGCAATTAGGGGTCTTGAAATTGAAAGTACAATTCTCCCTGGGATCTAAGCAATAGTGGTGTGTGTGTGTGTGTGTGTGTGTGTGTGTGTGTGTGTGTGTGTGTGTGTGTGTGTGTGTTCGTGTGTGCGTGTGTGTGTGTGGATAGGCTGTTAGCTTTCATATCTACCAAACGTCTTCATCCCTCCTCCCTCGTGTTTTATCTCTTCAACTCCCCCTCTCTCAATCTGACTGTTCAAAATTACACCCTCCTTTTACTGTCCCCTCCCTCCATTCAATTTCTCCTCTTTTTTTTATCTCTGCTCCCTCCTGTCCCTCCCTTGCTCGCTTGCTCCTCTCTGGCTCCATTCATCCATTTATGCTCCTCTGTTTCCCTCTATGTCTCAGCTTTTATAATACATTTCCTTCATTTGTGACAATAAAAAACAAAACGTCAGCTTCTTTTTCCATTTACTTTTTGTAACTCAGACATTTAGTGGACCCTTATCTATTTTTAGATATTTGCCATAAACGTACAACTTTCATTTTGAATCAACAACCACTGAAGAAGCGGTTATTTAATTAATTTGGATCCCATTGGAAATTAATGTTTTCATCAGAGGATAAATGTAACAATTTGTTGATACTGTAAACTTAATCTGATGTAATTGTATTGCGATTTATGCTTACTTAAAAACAAATGTAATAATATAATTCAAACTTTAATTAAACAATGGGTAAGTACTACATTTGTCAAGCTTTGATATTTTTGCAAGTTAACTTTAATAAAACACTTTAAGAATTATAAAGTATTGGTTATTGCTGATCTGATTATTTTAAGATAGTTCAGTAACAAATCCTTGCAACTATACGTGTTTATACAAGTACACACACACATAGGATTGTATATATATACTCACCCAGCACATTATAACAGCTGTACACCTGCTTACTTGTGCAGTTTTCCATCGAGCTAATCATGTGGCAGTGGAGCAATTACAAAGATCCGGTCAAGCGCTGCAGTTAATCAAACATTGGACTGGGTGAAGACATGTGATCTCAGTGGTTCTGAATGTGGCACGTGGGACAGAGACCAGACTGCTCTGAAGACTCTTGATTTCTGCCCCGGGCTGCAGATGGAAGGGTCAGAACTTGACTTGACCGCCGTGTCAACAGTCCAGGCTGTGTTAATGTTGGGAAGTGCTGCATGGCACACTGGGCCCAATAAAACCAATCAGACACAGAGTAAAAGCTGTGCAGGAGTTTTGTTGTCGACCATTTGTATCCATTTATGTCCAGAATTCACCATCATGATGTTGCATCATGTCAGGACCTCTGTAGTCTCCCCAGTCACCTGATCTGATCCAATCCAAATCAAATAGACCTTTGGGAGTTGGGGTAACAAGGGATTGTGAGCCTGGATGTGCAGCAGACGAATCAGCAGCAGTTATGTGATTCAAACATATGAACGTGGAGCCGAATCTCAAAGGGATGTTTCCAGCAACGTCTGGAATCAATGCCACAAACAACAATCAGGCTGATTTGTGAGCGAAGTTTGGTCCAATCCGGTATTTGTCTGTTGTTCTTAATAAATTGCTCACCCAGTGTACATACACACGAAGACTCAATATTATTTCCACCTCTATATTCCATGATAATTGGTGTTAGAGGGAAGGCTCAAACAATGCCAGTCTCTCTGGCTAATTACCTGCTCTAATTAGCAGTGTGCATAATTACCACTGGCGAACTGGAACACTGTCCCCGAGAACACTTATCCACTTGGCCCCGTTACCACTCGTGTCCACAGGTGTGTTTGTGCGCACAATAGCCTTTTTGCGTGTGTGTTTGTTTGTCAGTCGATTCAACCTTTGATTATCGTGCTGGCAGCGAGACAGGAAGGAAGTAGGTTAGCCGTGAGATAATTGCCCCAGCAACAGGGTGATTGACTCCCAGATACCCCCACAGGCTCGTTAGCATCTCGTTAGCAGCAGCAATTAGGATCATGACAGAGAAGGCAGGTGGGACGGCGAGGGAGGGCACGACATTGGCGGTAGAGGTGAAGAGGTTTAGAATACAGAGAGAGAGAGAGAGAGAGAGGCTGTGAAAACTCAGGATAAGTGACTGACGGGGGGATTTGATCTCCAGTTTAACTCACAAAACAAGAGTAGAGCAAACATTTAAAAAATTGAAATAACATTCTGTCAAATAAAAGATTACAAAATGTATTCAAGTAGCAGTAAATGTTGTAATTTGTCTGTTAAGTCGTTTGTGGAGCTTTCATTTGTTCGCTTTAATCTTTGATTAATATTTTCTCTAAATAACAGATGAAATGCAGATGGAGAGATGGTGCATTTTATTTTGAATAAAACTCTGCTATGCATGCAGATATGGGGACAGGAAGTAGGTCAGATTTGTCTGTATACATTGTTAACAGTGTGTCGCTCGTTCTGTAAGTGAAATTTAAAACGTTTCAAGTAATCCTCTCGTATTCATGGGTTATCCCTTGATATGCCCAATATCATACTTAAAATATTTAAAATGCATCTCATCCGTCATGTAAAACTTCTAAAGGTTATCCTCTGTCTGAATAAGTGCTCAATCAAATGGGATTTGAGGACTAGTCAAAGTTAAATATCCTAAAATCAAATGTACTTAGAGAATAAACTAGAACGAGAAACTAGAAAATTTGAACTTTCATCTGTGTCATAAGAGTTCCGTTAGTGACAGAAATCATCTTTCAGAAAAACATATTAAATACACACTCAGCCTTTCATTTTTGGAGCAAGCAGAGTTTATGTGTCTTGTCTTTTTGATTTTAAGTTACAGAGCAGCTACTGTTTTTAACTGAGTCAGTGTGAGGAAAGTTAAATGAGCATAAACGCTCTTTTTGATGATATCCTGCTTCCAACCTGAAACAATCACAGCCTCACAGTGTTGTCCGCCCACCAGCTGCATGTTCATTGCCTTGAAGTCATCAATTGGACATGTTTCATCACAGAGTGTGTGGTTGAATTAGTCACACGAGGATCAAGTGTAGCTGGAAAAAAAAAAAACTTCCCGTCCTCCTCTCATCAAACCTGTACTCCTACACATATCACACAGCGCATTGTTCTTACAAACACGCCAAGTGGAATACTTTAAACACAAAACAATTGTTATAATTCAGCTGAATCTGTTGTCTGCTTGACATTCGCAGTGTGATGAAACGGTACACAATTCACAGGTGGAGGAATTACCTTGAGAGAACCATGGAAGATAGAATGGAAGTCAAACGTCTACATACAAATGCAGGGGTGTGAGCTGCGGCAGGCATTTTGCACGATGTAAACTAGAGATGGCCAACCCACTGGATATTGTTGTGATGGATGTAGTGATCCCAAGCGACAGCAGCATCAAGAAGTAACATGAGAGGCTTGAAACATGCAGAGGATCTGAAAGAGGAGCTGGAGAAGATGTGGAAGGTGAAGGCAGCAGTGGTGCTGGTGGTAATCACACTTCAAACTGGGAGATGCTGCAGCAGATTCCAGGAACAACATGTGAGACCTCTGTCCAGAAGAGGAACAGCTAAGATGCTGCACAGAACCCTCACACAAATTTGTTTCTGTACTTATATGTGGCAAATACACATTCCTATACTTGTTGTGCATTTAAACTGCACACAACTGCAACTCTGAGGTTTGATTGTGCGATGAAAGCAGATCGAAGCTCAATCAATGTCTTTTCCAAGAAAATGTGGGGGAAAAAATGGTGGATAAGTTTCATTAATAATCTCTGAAATCCACAGGGACAGCGGCACGGCTTATAAAAGTCTTAAAATAACTCGGAGTGAAAGAGTGGGAATTTGGCACACGCTCGGTTAGTAATGATTAGTCTGAAGTCTTATAGATCACAAGAAACATTTCAGCGTTTGGCCGGAGCCTGAAGTAATTACTCTGTCTAGCAAATAGATTTGATACTATTACGCACACAAAAACACACACACACACACACACACTTATATACTCACTAGTTTAAAAAATGGCATAGACACACAAACACAGACACTATAGCACACACCCCGACACACACAACTCTGTTGCAGCCAAATAAATGAGCCGACACTCCTCAAGCCTAATAGTCTGGCTGTAATTAACATTGTCATAGTGATAATAGCCATTTATCCCTGACATATCACACACACACACACACACACACTCACACAAACACACACAGAGTCCAAACCTCTATCTTGTCTAGGCAGCTCGCCCAGCTGTCATCTCCCTCATCTGTCTCCCTCCCTCCCACCTCCTCGGCCTTCTCCTCCTCCTCCTCCTCCTCCTCCTCCTCCTCCTCACTATTCAGACCTCATGATCCTTTTTTTCCTCAGTCATTCCTTTCTCCCTCTTCCTCTCTCTACATGTCCTCATATTTCTCATGATTTTTCTCTTCTCATGTCTCTTTCCTTCATCTCTCTGTAAGCAGTTGTCTCTCTCTCTCTCTGTCTCTTCGACCATCTCTTTAGTCAGTCGTTCGTTTGGCCAGCCACGTGACGACTTCCTGTCTCTTTGGCAGGCTGCAGCAGAACAGAGTCAGCAGGACACCAAGTGTTTGTTGTTTTCTTTCAGAGAAGTAGAGAGTTGTTCTCATTTGTTGAGTCAAAAACAAGTTTCCATCCAGCTCAGCAACAAAGAGTGGTGCAGCTCTAGCAGACGGGGGGGGGGGGGGTGCACACAGAGAATCAACAGGCAGGGCAGGTTAAGAGGCTCCTCACCAGTTGATCCTCAAGACGTCAGATTGCTACAAGCGGCGCATTAATCAGGTGAACAAACAGAAGCAGTGGGACCTCCACTGTGTCTTCGCTTGGTTCAAGCTGACTCAGCTCTTTTTCCCATCCTGTCATAGTTCATTTTGGAAAATGCACTTGCTCCCATCTAAGCACCCACGGCTGTGTTAAAGGTTCAGTGTGTGAGACGAAGCTGAAAGGGATCTATTGGCAGAAACTGAATATAAAATAGTCCTAGTGATGTTGTCACTGGTGTGTTTCATCTAAGTTGTAGTTTTCTTTACTCTAGAAGGAGCTCTTTATATTAAAATACTTTATATTTACATCGGGAGCTGGTCCTCTCTACGGAGGCCGCCGTGTTATTTTACAGTAGCTCAGACTGGACAAACTAAACCCTTTTGAGTTTGTAAGACAGCTGAAGGTTTCCCCAGGTTCTCCTTCATGTTTGGAAGAGGAGGGTGAGGTGAGGGGTGTTCAGCTGCAACATGCAACCTCACCACTAGATGTCACTAAATTCTACTCACTGGACCTTTAACTGCAGAGGAAAGCAACTGAGCTGTGCACTCACAAACCCCTGGTCTGAAATAGGAGGAGGAGCATTTCCCTGTGATTTTAAGGATGCTTTATTACTACAAATTGGGGAGCGGCTCTGTGCACACAAAAGAGAAGCTTTCTCTGTGACTACCTTTCAAATGTGTTCTTATAATAATAATCCTCCAAGGTGCTGGTGCCTGACTTTTACAGGGAATGGGAGGTGGCACTCTGAGTGGTTTATCCCATGTTTCACTAGCAAAGTGGTTTCGGACACATGCTAAATGCGCTTGTTTTACAGGCTTCAGCTTAGATCATCGAAATAGAGTGCATGATGTCATCATTTTTTATTTTTTGATCATTGTATTATATATTTTTATAAGCAGTTACCATGCCAGCAGCTTGTGTTCCATGTTGTGGTTGAGAACCAGTTTCTTAGGAAGTTGGTGAATAAAATTTCTTGCATCAGACACACACACTCCACTTTGTTATCTTTCTACATACCCACTTTTTAATGTCTCTTCACCTTGACATTTTAATACAACCACAAAGTATGATACATGTATGCAGACACACTGTCTGTGTTCATAGACATCAGGGATTGATGCGATATTGATGATACTATAGTTTGCGCATTAGAAAGGCAGCCTCTAATTATTTTAGTAAACAGTATTGACTTTTCGTGGCACCGGGCGGCCGCTCTGCTGAATCACAATATCAGTTCGAGTCGAGGTTCATTTACTTCAACACGACCCAAATCACAAACAAGCCGATTCCAGGTCCTCTGTGCAAGCAGAGAGATGAATGAAACACAACCAACGTGTGTAACATCAAGGCTTCTAGGTGACGCTGAGCCACACAACAACAATCTGCAATCGGTTAAGTGAAGGCTGAAGCTTCAGTGAAGGTTTGATTGTTGAACTTCTGGATTCAAGCAGTCGCCAAACAGCTGTTTTTCCTTTTTTCTTGTTTTTTTTTTAATCACTCGCCTCTGGGATTTGGGCAAAGTTAATTTCCTGTTGTCTGCAACGAACATACTTGACTTAGTGGAGCATGAAGAAAACCACAGTGTAATCTTTTCAAATTTCACAATAGGAAGAGTCATTATTGGTTCAAAACCCTCAATGAATATCGACAAAAGAGGAGATGGGACCCAGCCCGGAGGAAGCCCGGGGCCCCCGTCTGGAGCTAGGCCCAGACGGAGGGCTCGATGGCGAGCGTCTGGTGGCCGGGTTTGCCACGGAGCCCGGTCGGGCATAGCCCGAACAAACTACGTGGCACCCCCCCTCTCTTCATCTCATGGGCCCACCACCTGTGGGAAGACCCGTTGGGGTCGGGTGCGCAGCCACATGGGTGGCAGCGAAGGTAGGGGGTCTCGACGGACCAGACCCGGGCGGCAGAAGCTGGCTCTGGGGACGTGGAACGTCACCTCGCTGTGGGGAAAGGAACCGGAGCTTGTGAGGGAGGTGGAGCGCTATCAGTTAGATCTGGTGGGGCTTACCTCCACGCACAGTCTCAGCTCTGGTACCGTACTCCTGGATAAGGGTTGGACTTTATTCTTCTCCGGAGTTGCCAAGGGCGTGAGGCGTCGGGCGGGTGTGGGGATACTCATAAATCCCCGGCTGAGCGCCGCGGTGTTGGAGTTTACCCCGGTAGACGAGAGGGTCGCCTGCGCCTAAGGGTTGTAGGGGGGAAAACTCTGACTGTTGTTTGTGCGTATGCACCAAACAGCAGTTCAGAGTACTCTGCCTTCTTGGAGACCCTGAATGGAGTCCTGTATGGGGCTCCAGTAGGGGACTCCGTAGTTCTGCTGGGTGACTTCAACGCCCACGTGGGCAACGATGGAGACACCTGGAGAGGCGTGGTGGGGAGGAACGGCCTCCCTGATCTGAACCCGAGCGGTCGTTTGTTATTGGACTTCTGTGCTAGCCATGGATTATCCATAACAAACACCATGTTCGAACATAAGGGTGCTCATGTTACGGTTTGAGGGAGGAGATGGACCCAGGATGCAAAGGTTATAACAAAAAGGTGATTTAATATACAAAAACGTCCTTAACAAGACAAAAACAAAACAAGAACACTAACAAAAGTAACACTGGCGCCAAGGCACACTGAGAACAAGGAATGAGGAAGCAGAAGGAGCTGGTCGAAACCGCAGGAACAAACAAACCATCTCTCTCGACGTGTGGAGAAAACAACGAGTACAACCCGACACCAGACAAAGGGAAACAGAGGCTTAAATACAGAGCAGGAAGGCCGGGGCAATTACACCAGGTGAAACACATGAGGATTGGAGAGCACAATCAAAGACAGGAAGTGAGACACCGAGAAGCTGAAACAAGACAGTGAGAGCAAGGCTACAAAATAAAACAGGAAATAGAAAACACACAGACTGAAATTAACAAACTAAAATGACAGGACACCACAGTACCCCCCCCTCAAGGACCGGATTCCAGACGGTCCATAACCGAGACGGGTGGGAGGAGGGGGGAACCGGAGGAGGGAATCCGGGAGGTGCCCAGGGTCTCAGGCCAACGGCTCCGTGGCTGAGCACAGAAGCTCGGGAGAACGGCGCCGTGGCCGATCAACGGCCGAGTTCGTAGGCACGGGAGGGCAGCACCGTGGCCGCTCAGGGAGAGAGTTATGAAGCTCGGGAGGGCGGCGCCGTGGCCGCTCAGGGAGAGAGTTATGAAGCTCGGGAGGGCGGCGCCGTGGCCGCTCAGGGACAGAGTTCTGAAGCTCGGGGGGGCAGCGCCGTGGCCGCTCAGGGAGAGAGTTATGAAGCTCGGGAGGGCGGCGCCGTGGACGCTCAGGGACAGAGTTCTGAAGCTCGGGAGGGCAGCGCCGTGGCCGCTCAATGACAGAGTTCTGAGGCTCGGAAGGGCGGTCAGGAGCCCAACACGGGAGCTCCTCGAGCAGGTGGCCCGAAGACCAGTCAGGGGCAGAGGGCAAGAGCTCCGACCTCAGCCCCGGGCGTGGGGCAGGAACTGGAGCTGGCACCGTGAGGACCTCAGACACCGGAACCAGAGTGGCGTCTGCCGGGACCCTCCGGCGCGGGACAGGGACAGGAGCAGCGAGGACCTCCAACGCCTGAAGAGGAGAGACGCCAGCCGGAAGCCTCCGGCGCTGGGCAGGGACCGGAGCAGGTGCAGCGGAGACCTCTGACGCCGAAACACAGGGGACGTCAGGTTGGAACCGCCGGCGCGGAGCAGGGACCGGGAACGCCGACGCTGTGAGAACCTCTGACGTCAGAAGAGAAGAGACGTCAGAGGAGAGCCTCCGGAGCGTAGCAGGGGCTGGAGTAGACGCCGCTGTGAGGACCCCTGACATCGGAGAAAGAGAGACATCAGACGGGAACCTTCGCCGCGGAGCAGGGACTGGAGCTGGGTGCGGAGCTGGTACCGCGAGGATCTCCGACGCCGAAACACAGAGGACGTCAGCCGAGAGCCTCCGGCGCGGAGCAGGCACGGGAGCAGGGACCGGAGCTGGGTGCAGAGCTGGCACCGCGAGGATCTCCGACGCCGAAACACAGAGGACGTCAGCCGAGAGCCTCCGGCGCGGAGCAGGCACTGGAGCTGGGTGCGGAGCTGGCACCGCGAGGATCTCCGACGCCGAAACACAGAGGACGTCAGCCGAGAGCCTCCGGCGTGGAGCAGGCACAGGAGCTGGGACCGGAGCTGGGTGCAGAGCTGGCACCGCGAGGATCTCCGACGCCGAAACACAGAGGACGTCAGCCGAGAGCCTCCGGCGCGGAGCAGGCACTGGAGCTGGGTGCGGAGCTGGCACCGCGAGGATCTCCGACGCCGAAAAACAGAGGACGTCAGCCGAGAACCTCCGGCGCGGAGCAGGCACTGGAGCAGGGACCGGAGCTGGGTGCAGAGCTGGCACCGCGAGGATCTCCGACGCCGAAACACAGAGGACGTCAGCCGAGAGCCTCCGGCGCGGAGCAGGCACTGGAGCTGGGTGCGGAGCTGGCACCGCGAGGATCTCCGACGCCGAAACACAGAGGACGTCAGCCGAGAGCCTCCGGCGTGGAGCAGGCACAGGAGCTGGGACCCGAGCAGGTGCTGGAGCAGACGCCGCTGTGAGGACCACAGAAGTCGGTGAACGAGAGACATCCGCTGGGAGCCTCCGGCGTGGAGCTGGGACCGGAGCAGGTGCTGGAGCAGACTGCTTGAGGGAGAGGCTTTTGCTGTGGATGCCCCCCCTCCACCGTCTACCCCCCAGTCCAGAACCTTTCTGGAGGCTGCGGGGTCCTCCCAGAGCCAGGCGGGTTCCCTCAAAAGGGTTTGAGTGTCCCCACTGCAGGCTGCGGGGTCCACCCAGGGCCAGGCGGATCCCCTCTAACGGGTTTGAGCGTCCCACCTCCAGCTCCGACATCAAACGATCAAAACAAAAAACTCTTTCGAAAAAACTAACCTCTGCTGGGTCCATAGTTTGGTCGGGTTGTTCTGTTACGGTTTGAGGGAGGAGATGGACCCAGGATGCAAAGGTTATAACAAAAAGGTGATTTAATATACAAAAACGTCCTTAACAAGACAAAAACAAAACAAGAACACTAACAAAAGTAACACTGGCGCCAAGGCACACTGAGAACAAGGAATGAGGAAGCAGAAGGAGCTGGTCGAAACCGCAGGAACAAACAAACCATCTCTCTCGACGTGTGGAGAAAACAACGAGTACAACCCGACACCAGACAAAGGGAAACAGAGGCTTAAATACAGAGCAGGAAGGCCGGGGCAATTACACCAGGTGAAACACATGAGGATTGGAGAGCACAATCAAAGACAGGAAGTGAGACACCGAGAAGCTGAAACAAGACAGTGAGAGCAAGGCTACAAAATAAAACAGGAAATAGAAAACACACAGACTGAAATTAACAAACTAAAATGACAGGACACCACAGCTCATAAGTGTACCTGGTACCAGAGTACCCTAGGCCGAAGATCAATGATTGATTTTGTGATCGTGTCATCTGATCTGAGGCCGCATGTTTTGGACACTCGGGTAAAGAGAGGGGCGGAACTGTCAACAGACCACCATCTGGTTGTGAGTTGGATCAGGGAGTGGGGGAAATTTCCGGATAGACCTGGTAAGCCCAAACGAGTAGTGCGGGTGAACTGGGAACGTCTGGAGGAGGCCCCCGTCCTAGCTATCTTCAACTCACACCTCCGGCGGAGTTTTTCTGGCATTCCTGTGGAGGTTGGGGGCATTGAGCCGGAGTGGGCGGTGTTCAAAGCCTCCATTGCTGAAGCTGCGGTGGCTAGCTGTGGCCTCAGGGTCTTAGGCTCCTCAAGGGGCGGTAACCCTCGGACACCGTGGTGGACACCGGTGGTCAGGGAAGCCGTCCGATTGAAGAAGGAGGCCTTCCGGGATATGATATCCTGGAGGACTCCTGACTCGGTTGCAGGGTACCGACAGGCCCGAAGGGCTGCAGCTGCTGCCGTGTCGGAGGCTAAGCAGCGGGTGTGGGAGAAGTTCGGAGAGGTCATGGAGAAGGACTTTCGGTCGGCACCAAAGTGTTTCTGGAAGACTATCCGGCACCTCAGGAGGGGGAAACGGGGAACCATCCAAGCTGTGTACAGTAAGGATGGGACTCTGTTGACCTCAACTGAGGAGGTTGTCGGACGTTGGAAGGAACACTTTGAGGAACTCCTGAATCCGAATAACACGCCCTCTATGTTGGAGGCAGAGCTCGAGGTTGATGGTGTTTCATCGTCAATTTCCCTGGTGGAGATCACTGAGGTGGTCAAACATCTCCGCAGTGGCAAGGCCCCAGGGATTGATGAGATCCGGCCAGAAATGCTAAAGGCTCTGGGTGTTGAGGGGCTGTCATGGTTGACACGCCTATTCAACATCGCGTGGGAGTCGGGTACAGTGCCAAAGGAGTGGCAAACTGGGGTGGTGGTTCCCCTGTTCAAAAAGGGGGACCAGAGAGTATGTGCCAATTACCGGGGCATCACACTTCTCAGCCTCCCTGGTAAAATCTACTCCAAGGTGCTGGAAAGGAGGGTTCGGCCGATCGTCGAACCTCAGATTGAAGAGGAACAATGCGGTTTTCGCCCCGGACGTGGAACTACAGACCAGCTCTTCACTCTCGCAAGGATCCTGGAGGGGGCCTGGGAGTATGCCCATCCGGTCTACATGTGTTTTGTGGATCTGGAGAAGGCGTATGACCGGGTCCCCCGGGAGAAACTGTGGGAGGTGCTGCGGGAGTATGGGGTAAGGGGGTCTATCCTCAGGGCCATCCAATCCCTGTACTCCCAAAGCGAGAGCTGTGTTCGCGTCCTCGGCAGCCAGTCAGTTTCGTTCTCAGTGGATGCTGGTCTCCGCCAGGGCTGCGCCTTGTCACCAATCCTGTTTGCGTTATACATGGACAGGATATCGAGGCGTAGTCGGGGTGGGGAGGGGTTGCAGTTCGGTGGTCTGAGGATCTCGTCACTGCTTTTTGCAGATGACGTGGTCCTCATTGGATCATCGGCCTGTGACCTTCAGCACTCACTGGATCGGCTGGTGGCCGAGTGTGAAGCGGCTGGGATGAGGATCACCACCCCTAAATCTGAGGCCATGACTCTTAGCAGGAAACCGATGGATTGCTTACTCCGGGTAGGAAATGAGTCCTTAGCCCAAGTGAAGGAGTTCAAGTACCTTGGGGTCTTGTTCGCGAGTGAGGGTACTATGGAGCGTGAGATTGGCCGGAGAATCGGAGCAGCGGGGGCGGTATTGCGTTCGCTTATCCGCACCGTTGTGACGAAAAGAGAGCTGAGCCGCAAGGCAAAGCTCTCGATCTACCGGTCGATCTTCGTTCCTATACTCACCTATGGTCATGAGGGCTGGGTGATGACCGAAAGGACGAGATCACGGGTACAAGCGGCCGAGATGAGTTTTCTCAGAAGGGTGGCTGGCGTCTCCCTTAGGGATAGGGTGAGAAGCTCAGCCATCCGTGAGGAACTCGGATTAGAGCCGCTGCTCCTTCACTTAGAAAGGAGTCAGCTGAGGTGGTTCGGGCATCTGGTAAGGATGCCCACTGGGCGCCTTCCTTGGGAGGTGTTTCAGGCACGTCCAGTGGGGAGGAGACCTCGGGGAAGACCCAGGACTAGGTGGAGAGATTATATCTCAACACTGGCCTGGGAACGCCTCGGGATCCCCCCGTCAGAGTTGGTCAATGTGGCCCGGGAAAGGGAAGTCTGGGGCCCCCTGCTTGAGCTGCTCCCCCCGCGACCCGACCCCGGATAAGCGGATGAAAATGAGATGAGATGAGATGAGATGAAGAGTCATTATGATTATTGTTGTTATTATTATAATACAACCAACTAATATTTGGTTATGTAGGAGACGAGGGATCACAGTAAATAAATGGGTTTCTTTTGCTTTTCCTTCTGTTCCCGCCTGAGATTTTCACGTGTCATACAACTTTCTGATTCTTAATTCTTTACATGGGACATGTCTATAACAGAGGATAATGATCACACTGATTCTGTAAAACACACTCACACGCATATTTATTAATATACTTTTTAATAATAACTTTCCACTACAGTAAAAATGTGGCGCACACAGAGCTTACATCCTGTCTCCTCCCATCAGTGGATTATTTTTTTATTCATATAGCTTTAGCAATCAGTGCTATTTAACTTCTGTTTGAAACTGTTTTCATCAGCAGCAGAAGAGTTTCTCTAAATCGTCTCTCAGAGCGACAGAGACCAGTTACTTTGGTGAGAAATCAAAAGGCACATTTTATTTCATTCTTGTAATTTGTGTAGAGACTTTGAATAACAACACCGGCTCTAATCAAACTATGCTAATTGAATAAAAAACAACATTAGGTAACACAACAGGAAGCAAAAACGACCAACTTAGAAAACTGGAGGTGTAATGAGTTGTTTGAAATAAATCACTATTCTGATTAATTAACAGTCTGAGCCTCGAGGCTTTTTATTCCACCTGTCTCCCTGTGTGTGTGTATTGATTCAATTTTGATTATGCATAAAATTATTTCCCTTTAAAACAGTTGGGATGTAAACTATTACAATTCGGTGGAGTTGTTATAGTCAGAACAGGAAGTGCATTAGGTTTTCACAAGTCAAGGGACAGTTATCTTATTAAGGTATTCTACACATATATATATATATACACACCTCTGTGCTTTCATGTGCTAAATAAGCTTTAAGTGATGGTTCTATATGCTCTATATGGTTCTTTTATTTTTAGTCTTAATCATTTCATTCTCTTCCATTCTATTATATCCACTGCTTTGCCAAGCATATCTTTGCACGTACAGCATATGCAATCTACATGTGCTGTTAAATTGGTCGGACTAACACCTTTACAAAGTACATAAAGTAAGTTTATAACTGTGCGGCGAGAGATAAGCAGACTTCAAACACCCTCAATTAATGTGTTAGCTCAGCTGTAAAAATTGAATTAGAGCAGTAACAGGCTGAACATTTGATTTGCAAACATTCACATCTTCACCGACTTTATTACTTCATTAATGTTATATATAATGCAATAAACAAGGTGTAGGAACGCGTGGCCTGGAATTTTCTCTTCATCTTTCTGCTGCAGCCTCTCAGCAAAGATGTGTTGATGCATTTTTCAATTCTAGCGTAACTGTTTGTCCTCCTCTCGATCTCTCTACCTCTCAAACATGCTTTCTTCTATATATCCTCTTGTATCCACTCAGTCTTACAGTCTTTTCATTCTTTCCTGAAATCAGGGACACAAAAACCATCACATAATAATCCTCCATTATAAGTCTGCACTCTTCTCTCCTGTATGATACGCAGAAGAACACACTATAAGTATTTCAGTGTTGGCCTTGAACAAACATTGAATAGTCATCCTATTACACTGCTCTTTCTCAAACAGTTTTTAAACCAACATGTCCATTTGCACCCTCTTATCCTTTTTTTCTTTTCTTTTATATATTTCTGCAATTTCTTTGCACTTGTTCTTTTTTCCTATTTCTGTTAGTAGCAAAGGTTTTAGTGTAGAGATGCTAGAATGTATACGGATGGAGGATGAGTCTCAGTTTTAGGGATGCGAAACACAGCTACAGATTAGAACTCTCATATTGACAGTAAGAGTTTCCTTGGTTTGTGTGTGTATGTGTCAGAGAGAGATAGATAGAGAGAGAGAGAGAGAGAGAGAGAGAGAGAGAGAGAGAGAGTCAGGGAGAGAGAAAGACTGAAAGAGAACTGCTTACATATTCTTATTTGTAAGTCACAGTAAGAATTGAATTTGTGCAGAAGAGCAAAAAGCTCCAGTTTTTCACTGTGTCAACTCTTTCACAACACTGGCTTTATGCTTGACATCGTGCGTGCTTATATGTGTGCACATGTGTGTTTGTTGTGTGCCATTTTGTATGGTCTCGCTCTAGTTGCTTCACTTTAAATCGCAGACACAACACACACACAAACACACGCAGTTGTGTGTCCATGACTTCAGAGGACATGACATTGACTTACATTTATTTTCTGGAATCTCACTCTAACCTTAACCTTAACCTGAGCATAACCCTAAAACATGTCAACCTTTGACTTTGGATCCCATATAGAAGAAAAGTCCATATAACAGATTTTGGTCCCCACAGCATGAGTAATACCTGGAGCATTTACACACACAAACACACACACACACACACAATGCACAAGGCCATGCAATGCATTTACAGTGCATTGCATGGCCTTGTGCATTATACGTATTTGTCAGTACATGTCGGATGCCTACAGGGACACGCACATTTATTCTTTCTTTTTTTTTCTCTCTCTCTCTCTCTCTCTCTCTCTCTCTCTCCATCTCTCTCTCTCTCTCTCTCTCTCTCTCTCTCTCTACACACACATACACACTTACACCTGTGCAGGAGCCTCCATGCAGTCGTCCATTCATACATCCTCACGCTTGACACACAAGACCTCAGCAGACACACACAGACACACACACACGGGCGTGCTGACAGCCACACTCCCTCTGAGCTTATCTCGGTGCAGTGTGGAGCAGCGTTTGAAGGCAGCAGGGAGCCGGTTGTTGACGAGCCACTTAATAATTCCCTTGGACAGCCATGAAATTCTCTCCCTTTTCTCTCTCTGTCTCTCTTTCTGTCTCCTTTGCTCTCGCTCTAATATTCCTTTTCCTGCTGTGTTTGTATCTGTTGTTTTTTATTGACTTTTCACTCTTTCAGTCATTTTGCTGCGTTTAATTTAGTTTCTCTCTCCTCTGGTCCTTTCTCTGTTTGTCAGTCTGCTCTCTCTCTCTTTCTTTGCTGCTCTCTCTCTGTGATCAATCTTGAAAGCTCAAGTTGTTAACATGCAGGTTAATAAGGCACTTGTAATTACATCCTTCCTGTTGAAGAAAGTAGAGCTGATAAGGCAGTTTTTTTTCAGCAGTCAACCTGCATAGACTGTAAATAAAGAAGTACAACGTGCCTCCTCTTGCTCGTATGCATTGTACAGAAATTAAACCAAAATATCACAGGTACAGGTGCCGCCATATTGTGCACTTGATGACATCTGGAACCAATGTAGTGATCAATGTCCAGTCGATACACATGCTAGACCAATCATGAGTCAGTCCCAGCTCGTAATTATGACGATTCACTGCATTTCATAGAATCAAATAACTAATCAAAACAAAACTCTTCAGATACTTGAACACTTGAACAAACATCAACAACTTTTTACAATGACAGCAACCATCTTTGAGAAACATTGTTAACGTGTACTTTGACATTTTTACGTGGTCCACGTCCCAACCACTAACATAGAGGAGGAGGGGGTTATTACCTATACTGCAGCCAGCCACTAGGGGGCGATCAGGATGATTTGGCTTCACTTTTGGGGAGCTTTCATGTTGTTATAAAGAAGTCCATGTATTGGACCTACACCACCATTACTGAAGAATCATGTGGAACTTATTTGTATGCTATTACCAAATAAATGTATGATTCGGTTTGAGGACAGGCCGCGGATACTTTAACTCATGATGTAGAAGTGCACTGCAAAGACAGAAGAGATGCACAGAATCCACCAGTGTCTGTGATGCCTGCTAAGATCTGGGATGCTCTGAGAATGATTTTTACTTTTTAGAAGAAGGTGTCAGTTGTGCTTTAATTCACCCAGAAGATGTTTTCTCTCTGTCTCTTGCCGGTGGTAAAGATAGCAGAGATGTAAACATGATCTTATCTGTGGTGTTTCTATGGCTTCTACAAATTAGTGCCCCGGGAAAAAAACACACTCAGTCTATCAGTACAGTATAGATACTGTATAGGCTGCATACCAACGCAAACACACATCTCTCACCTTTATCTCTTGTCATCTTTCTCTTCCTCCTCTTTGATTTCTTTATCCCTCCATCTGCTCTCCTCCCCTCAAGGTGGAGGGATAATCTTCTCGTTAATTTGTTGTTTTTTCCTTCTGCACGTCGGTTTTCTTTGTGCCCTTCACATCACCCTCTCCTTCTCTCCCTCCTATCGTCTTTTTCTTTTCATCCCGCTTGCCCCCACTTCTCCTCGTCCTCCTTCTCACCTGTGTGTCTCTTTCAATCGGCAGTTGTCTCCTGCATGTTATGTACATTAACATGTGGGTGCTATCTGCTGCTGTTTTCAGGTCAGTTTGAGCAGAGAGTAAGAAACGAGGGGAAACTATAGAGTAACGGATTATGAAAGTGTGGGTGTGTGTGTGTGTGTGCGTTTGTGTGTGCGTGTGTGTGTGTGTGTGTGTGAGAGAGAGAGAGATCTCATTAAGTAAAGGTCACATTGGTGTGTGGCAGAGAAGGATACAGGGCGTTCGGCAACTTGTCACCAGTCACATGTGCTTAAACTCTTGAGTGTGTTTGTTCCAGTGTGTGTCTGTGTGTGTGTGTGTGTGTGTGTGTGTGTGTGTGTGTGTGTGTGTTGTCTTCCATCTTTATCCAGGTTTTGACATACAGTGCAAACAGTGTCTGGAAATGTCAAAATGCATATTACATGGAGTTTTAAGTTTGTGAGTTTTAATGTCAGCTGCACATTTTCTTGTGTTTGTTTGTGTCGATGGCCGACGTCCTGCATCATCCTGTCACCTGTCAATCAAAGTTAAAGTGGGTTTCAGTTTACACAGACTCAGACGTGTTGGACTCTTCTACTCGTGCTGGTGGAGCAGCTGGTCCATAAATCACAGAGTTGGTGGTTTGAAGAGGCTGAATGATCACACTCGATACATAACAGCTCTGTTAACGTGAGTGTGAGAGCAGATGTTGGTGAAATTGGAATTTTGTTTTCTGATTCTGAATGTAAGGTTGAATGTAATGAAGTTGATTTTAATAGAGGGGATTGTTCCTGACTCTCACAGTGTCCTGCGTCTCAGGGGTGATGACATTAAAAACAGTTCTAATTCAAGTTGGATGCAATGCGTTTTAAGAAGTAAGATCATTTGTTTGTTAAGTTTTGTTGTTGTAGTCAAGCTTTTACATTGTGTTTATAATCCTTTAATCTGAGACTTTATTTCCATAAACTTTCTTTAGGACCTGAATAAAGATCTGATTCCAGAAGCTTCTCTCCTGGTGATTTATCTTGGTCTTTTTGTTGCTGTGTGTTTCAGCCATTGTCTGGGTGTAGAAAAGAGTTTTTCAATTGATGACTTTGGTTTGATCCACCTCAATTTTCCATTCTCTAGAAAACAATTGACCCCCACTTTCCTGCAGAACATAAGGGAATTGCCTTGCTCTGTCTTTCACTAAGACCTTTCTCCAATGGGTTTGTTAAATGTTGTTGTTTTCTGCAGTTTTGCAATATCCTAGCACAATGCTACGAGCCATATGTGTAGTACCTCTGCAGGTCACATACATGTGATGGATGTGTGTTTAGTTTAAAGGCTGAATTTCATCAATGGGGATCAATAGAGTTTATTATTTTCATCTACATCACATTTATTCTATATTTCTTCTCCATACGTTCTGGTGGCACCTTGTATGTTCTGAATTCCACTGTAGAGACAAATAGCTCTCTGAGGTGTGTGTGGGAATGTGTGTGTTCTGGTGTGTTTGTTTGTGCTATTTTTGTAGGAAGGATCTAATCAAATGTAATCATGCTGATTATAATTATTGTGAGGTTTATAATCAACCTTTTTTTTCTCTTCCTTCCTTTAAAACTCCCCCTGGTCTCTGTAACTCCGGCATCTTTCACCAACATCGCTCTTGTCTTTTCCTCTAATGCACAATAAAGTTATGTTTCTGTGTTTCAAATGTAAAATGTAGAGGGGAAAGAATGTTATTAGAAAATGAGAAAACAACATATGTAATCTTTTATTAAAATTGAATAAATACCTGTATCCTTGTTTTATTTTTATTAGCCACTACAGCTGGTTCCAGGTAAAAAAAAAAAATGCGCCAGTGCCCAAGGAAAGTATTATTTAATTTAATGCCGACATTAACAACATCAATGTTCTTCTCCTTGGTGTCTCTCTTCAGGACACAGAGGTGGTGAACACAGCCATTCTTACTGGTCGACGCATCACCATGCCCATCAAACTGGTAACTGTGGAAACTGACGGGCAAGTGAGGGAGGTGGACGACTCGGTCACCTGCAGCTCGACAGACGTGGACGTGCTCAAGGTGCGTGTTGAAGGGAAACACATCAACACATTCAAAGTTAATGAACACACACTAACCAAACCTTCACACAGTCTTAAACTAGAAGGTTTGGCGTTTGGAGCCGTCGGTTTGTGATTGTGACAAAGTAAAATGTGAGCTCAGGCATTTCACAAATATGTCTTGATTCACAGTCTGCCAGGTATGTGGTTAATGGAAGAAGAAATTATTTTTGCAAGAGCTTGAGAGAAACACAACATTTAAAGAGGGAGCGTGACACAATAACGTGAGGAGGTAAACTACAGGTATTTTACACAGCAAGATATCCGTCATGGAGCATCAGTGTAATTTGAAAGATTTGTGTTGTTCTCTAATTCACATTGTGCAACAGCGTGTTTCATAATCATACACTTATCACAGAGGGCAGGCTGTGTTTTTAATCTGAATCTCTGATTCGCCGAATGACGTATGAAAATGTCGCGAAAAAAGTTCCTAACTTGTGAGGAACGAATTTGTCCAAAAAGCATCTTTTGCTATTGTTTTAGGTTAAATACAATGTATGACCAGTGATGAGCAGACGAACAGATTTGGCCTCTTTGGTTGATTACTGTTTTTGGAGACCACAACATCCCAGAGAAATGCAGAAACACAAAACGTCTACAGCAAATAAAACCTTTTTTAGCCACAAATTGATATAATTATCTCTAATGAAAACAAGGTTAAAGGTGCTTTTTTTGCGTTAAAAACTCTGCTTTCTAATCCTTTCATGCAAGACCTCAAAATTTCTCTTTACTTTTCACTTAAGCCAAAGACTGTCAGAGGTCAGAGGTCGGGTCCAGCCGGGGGAAGGCTCCATAGACCCGGCAGGATCCGGCGTCTCTCTGAAGTCGTCTAAACAGGACGGCTGTTCACTTTAGTTTGAACCCAGTGGAAGGACAAGCTCAAGTGCTCAACCTCTCCGCCCCATAAAATAACAGCAGAACTACTGTACTAATTATTAATAAAGCAGAAACACCTTCAAAAACAATGCTGTTACAGGAACAAGCCGGGGACTGAAGATTGATTCCTCTTGTGTTATGTTCCCTGTGCCCTGAGGGCCTAAAATGAAACGCACCCTTGCTGTGACAGTTTCAATATGAAGCCAATTTCCTGCAACAAGCCAACAGGAGTGGTGCTGTTTAAGTACGATCAATAACAACACAGTGAAAATGGAAGGAACTAATTCAGATAGATGTAACGTGCGTGTGCTGTGTGTGCGCTTTGTGTGCGAGTGCATGTATAGAAAATGAACAAAGGGTTCTTGCCAAGGATCGTTGACTTGTGTGTGTGTGTGTTTCTGTTTTTGTTGGTGCCTTTACATCTAACAAAGTAAAGTCATACATCTTTGGTTTAAGTGCTAACTTTTTAGTCAAGTTGAAATATGTTCAGCTCTTCAGCGTTTTGGCTGCAACTCTCACCACATAGATCAAACCCAGTTCTTTAAATGCCTCAAAAATCCAATACGTGGTCAATGCACCTTAAAGAACAGCTGCAGTCCGTGGCTGCAGTAATGCAGGTACTCGTTTTCTTCCATGTAAATTAGAAAATCCGGGTCCATCCATCAATCCATGAATTAGCAATACTGTTTATCCTATAAGGGTTGGGGGGGAACATGTCTTTGTTGCTCTTCAACATCTATGAACTCCAACATGGTCCACTTGCCATTGCTCTGAAGTAAACACGCCAGAGAGGTTGTAAATAAGCTATTCAGAAACACAGCCACTAGTCGCACACACCTACGCACAACTAGGAAAGCTCGACCCAGTTCGTAGGCTACCTGCGTGTCTACAGCGTAGCTTCAACGCAGATGCATGAATATGTCGCACCTCAATAAGTTTGTTGAGATTTCTCTCTCTCGTATCTTGTGGCCTTCCCAGGATTTCCAGTGGTACTGCTCTGTTTTGTCTGTTTCATCGATATCCATAGGCTTTCAGAAGATGGACAGAAAGCAGGTGTGACACTCCTCATCAGAGAGTTGTGTCCAGGCTCCATCACGGTATCAGAGAGGATGCGCTCTGTCGATCTGGCTCCCTCTGGGCTACTGTTTGGTAGATTTTCTGTTAGAGGTGCATTTCCCCTCAGTCGACAGAAGGATGTTGCCCTCCAGCATAGTTCTTGGGCAGCAGCTCTTGAAAGGTCTCTGGGTTCGACTCCATATAGAGCAACACTGTGACGAGCCAGTCCTCCTGTGGCAATAGGTCTTTCTTACTCAAAATAAATATGTGTGCTTTGAACAGTAGCTAGAATCAAATGAGGATGTATCTCTTTGCCACAAAGCAAAAAGAAAAATCAACCAATTGAGATAAATTGAGATGAAGTTAAGGACTGCTCATTGTTTCTCTGGCATGACACAGCAGAGAACACACTGCTGTGTAGGGATGAGCTGTTTAGAAACCTGAAGTCCTTCTTTGTGCTGATTGTGTCTGTGTGACAAAGACATTGTGCATCTGTTGACTGATTGTTAGCAAACTGTTGTTATTTGTTGACATCTAATCCGACATGCCGTGTATTCTTCATGTGCACAAGTCAGCGTGCACACACACACACACACACACACACAGCTTCAGCACAGACTGTTTGACAATGGCGTCCATGGGGGACAACTCCAGGTAGCTGTAGCTGTCAGCAAGTCACCGTGGCTGCTGTAATGTACAATCCAGAGAGCCTGCGTATCACACACAGGGGACGGAGGGGCCTGGAGCTGTGGCTCTGAAGCAGCACCGCCTCACACACATCGAACCAAACGGTGGGCAGAGCCAAACTAGTACAGGTCTCAAAGTCAGAGCACAAAACATGTCTATTCAGATGTGAAGAACATGATTACAAACATTGTTCTAAAACTGGAGTTAAAGGGGAATTATTATATTTGTCGACCTGGGCCCTCAGTTTGTAAATGTGTAAAGCTAAAACGTTTGGAATTGGTCGAGTAAATCTCCTCGACTGGCGGCTGTGTCACAACAACAGTGGCTACAATATAATCGTATGGAGCAACTAGAACACGAAAAATCAACTAAAGGTTTAGTTCCACTAATAAAAAGCTTAAATGGTTATTGTGGCTCGTCTGGAAAGATTACACATTTATAAATTTAGGGCCCAGGTTGAAAAACTCCGGCCTTATGTTTCTATTTTTTACATCCTGGCAGTGACCTTTTAATTGGTTGTGGTTTTGGTAAATACAATTTTAAAATGTACTAATTTTCCGACCAAACTCGCTGACTAGGACTTAGTTCATCTGCAGTGAACATGGTTCAGTGTAGATTCTGACCAAGTTGTGTTAAGATGTCTTTTACGGTTAAGTCACCCGGGGATGACCTCTGTAGCTTTTACATTTCCTGTAAAAGATGTCAGAGGTGGAAGAACCTTTTTTCCTATCAAGAGTTATTTAAATTTTTTAACATCCCTCTAGGGCCATACTAAATTATTAATTACATATATCACACTAACCTCCCTAATGCGACGGCTGGAGCCGCTTCTCTTTGTCTTGGTGTCTGATGTCAGATGATAATGCTAATGATGCTACTGTCAGCTGGTTTTCAAGGTTTGGGTCAGCCAGTCTTGAGAGGAACTTTGCAAAGGTTTCAGAAAACCCCTGAAGGAGTTCTGCTCAGTCATCAGCATATTCACCTGACACGGTGGGCTTTTCTTCTTGCCCCTCTGCAGTTACACTTGACACAGCTTTGATTTCACTTCAAATGACCTCACATTTGAAAGCAGAGAGCTGAGAAGCTGGTAGGGACTTCAGAGTTTCAGGTTTACCTCTGATTCTTACTAAAGTCCATCATGAAGGCCAAACCACACAGCCACTTGCTGTCACGGACAGGTTTCCTTCGTCTTCATGAGTTGCTCGGCCTCTTTTCTTAGTTTAAAACATATTTGCTTGGGATCGTATTTGCACAACCCAACGATTGTAATTCATAGTTGAAAACCAGATCTCCACACCCACAGCTCATTCAGTCAGTTCTTGAACTAGCAGCTCTGCTTTTGATTAAATGTATGGCTGAAACAGAAACACTGAATCAGTTGGATCAAGACTGAGATGAATCATTTCTTCTTTTTGACTATTGAACATAATCCTTTTTCTTCCCTTTACTTTTCATATTGTTGTTTATTTTAGTTTTTCAAACAAATCTCTACCTTTGCTAGTGCCATGCACGGCATACAAAGACAGCAAACCCACCCTTGCATCAAACAAGTAATCGCACCGATGGATTTGTTTTTCATTTTTTTCATCACAGGCCAGAGAGAAAAGCTAAATCACTTGCCACATCCTTGAGTTATTTCACCATTGCTCAGTTATCGGCTCTGAAATGGTTCTTCAACACAAACTGATATTTCGAGGCTGTTTTACTTTGTTTGGTTCTAGCGACTCTGCAGAAACAACGAGGCAAACTTTCCTAATCTCTCAGATTTCTTCTTCTTGTGGGAAACACAGAGTCCATAGAAAAGCTTCAACTTTACCCAGCTGCGTTTTCCCTTGCATGTCATTCAGTATAGCTTGTTTCATGTGTTCAGTCTTCACAGAAACATAAATTCTAAGAAACTTTCTTAGTATTTGTGATTTTTCTTAACTGCATCAAACTGTGTCACAGGACGTCCGCCCAGTCCTGCTTTTTAGGTCGCTCCACAGTTGAAAAGCATGAAGGAGGGATAATTCATGAATGAATCAAGGAATGACTGCAATTTCCTTCACAATAATTTTAACTGTCACAGTCCACTTTTTCTTTCACTTGAGCTACTGCTCCACTTTGGCTTCATTCTTCAACGTGTAAGAATGAAAAATAAACTCATTAGGGGCTAAATGTTTCTTTGTTCTAGCGGCTGTAAGTTACAAGCAATAGTCTGAGGAGGACTTGTACGAATAGTGTGAGGATGATTGTGAGTTCTCATTTGGTTTGAACATTGTATTCCATTAACCAACCTTTTCTTTAATTACCCACGGTGGATAGATGTTTGCAAGGGGAATTGCACAGCACTTTTTCCTGCCCTGCTAATGAAAGTACGGGTGGAAAATAAGTGGCTGACCTGTTGTTCACGGGCTGCGGTGCACTGCTGTAGATTCCACTGATGCACTCCTTGTTGTTCGGTTTGGCCCATTTATCCTTGACAACAACATAAGCAGCAGTGATGTACTACACAGAAAATAACTTCCCTCCTCTTCCTCGGCCCTGCCTGCCGATCCTTTCATTCTGTCCGTGTAAACCATCTTGTTGCGCTCCCTTGAGGTGCTGTCATTTGTGATGTGTGTGTGTGCTGCTGTTGTTGACACAGCAGTATGTGTAGGTCAGCGGTGTCAACGCTAGAAGGGGACAGACAGGGTACGGGCACACGCGTACACACAAATTAGAACTATTATCCTGGCCTCACGGAGCGGAGAGGAGGAGAGGAGAGGAGGAGAGGAGAGGAGGAGAGGAGAGGAGAGGAGAGGAGAGGAGAGGAGAGGACTGGGCTTGGCTGGGATGTAGGGGAAGTAACAAACAACTTAGATGACCAAATAAGAGGAAAAGAGAGGAGGGGAACTCATTAATAGAAGTGTAGCAAAATACCGTTTCTACTGATCGGATCTCCATGAAACTTGACCTGGAAACAGGATAAAGAAAGAAGTTGTTCAATTTGGGGGCGGACCCCAAAAAGGGGCGGATCCAGGTTTTTTGTCACTGTGTTTAACAAGTTTATTTATTTATTTCCTCAATTTCCCAGTGAATAATTCATGGATCTGGATTTAAAAAATCAGGCATTTTAAGGAGACTGATACTGCACAAACTTTAGCGTGTCTTGTATGAATGTAAGGGGAGTATTGGGTGAAGATATGTGTTCTACTGAGAGTCATTCTAGTTGCAGAGAGAGATTTGGAGTTTGAACAAATGCGATACACAATATCGCTATATACACAATATCAAAACAGCTGAAAACCAGGATCTCTGAATAGAAACAGAGACTAAGTCCAACTCACGCTACCAACATTAGCTTAATTAGCCACCATGACTACAGCTCATTCAAATCTGCTGGAGACACATCTCATTTCAGCTCCATCTGAAATCAAGAACCCATTGTTAGGGAATGTCAATAGACAAATTGTCAGCATTACCACTGCACCCTGCATGTCGCTTGAGAGGCAAAGCTTATTGATGGTTGAACACAGAACACGAAGCATTCATGGTCGATGCCACAGCGATCAGAGCCGCTGTTGTCCTTGTCGTTCTCCCCCACACTGGACACACACACACACACACACACACACACACACACACACACACACACACACACACACACACACACACACACACACACACACACACACACACACACACACACACACACGCACATGTACACTATCATGTTTCTCTGTTCACATACAGACACACGCAAAGACCATCTCACAGACCCACCCTGGAGGTTTGAGCGGTAATTGGTTCGTGTGGAGATTCCTTTAGTGATGTCGTCAGTAATTGAATTTGACAAGGAGGAAGAGACGAAGAGACACAGAAGTGATGGAGGGCGGCGCGTGTGTGAGTGTGTGTATTTGTGTGTGTGTATGTGTGTGTGTGTGTGTGAGGGTGATATCCGGTGTGTGTTTCTGCATGTGCTAGGACAAATACAAAGCAGATTAAGAATTGATCTGTGCGGCGTTTAAAAACCAGTCGCTGAGTCCAGCACGCACTGACGTGATCCCACTCTCTTCTCCGTGTCCTTGGAATGTACAGTATGTCTCTGTCGGGACATCAAAGTGAGTTTGATGAGACATTTAAAAAAAGGATCCTTCACATTTCAAACAAAGGTGGCAGACATTTCTCATTGATGTGTTCCTCCTCCATTGAACTCTCCCTTTTCAAATCAAATTACACCGCGATTAGCAGCTTGTCCTCCGAGCTCGACTTAGGGACGCTTCAGTGCTCCCATGTAAAATTGATGAACACACACAAACTGCTCCGAAACTTGTAACCATTAAACTGCAACTATCTACTCATTTCACACGGTGGTTTACTGTTTGCTTTTTTGTGGCTTTGGTTGGATTAAAGTTTCTGAATGAAAGTCCTGCAGATTCTGTGCACATGTGGAACTGTGGTTAGAAAGTGTGCGTCATCCTAGTTTAAGGGACACCAATCAGCTGGATGCGGGTTTGTAAAGGTCACAAAGCTATGTTCTTGTCACATTTAATACAAGAAAAGACCTTTTTTAAGGTGATGCTGTCACGGCAGTTGTATTTATGATATAGAGAGGAGCCACCAGGGGGCCCAATAATGGGATCAGTAGGTTTATCAATGAGTTTATGACTGAATCTTTTTCAGAATCGGTGTCTTTGTGTCTGCAGAGAGACACACATACTCCCAGTAAACGTTGAGCTTTACAGGAAGCAGCTGTGGAAACTTTACCGAATGTATCGATAGTAATTACATAGTAAGAAAGTCATGATAAATCTTGAATTACAAAATTAGAGATTGAATGCCTCAATGATTATGCAAATTTGTATAATGCCAGCGTATCACTATTGACTTGTAATAGGAAAGGACTATAAATCACCATAAAATAAAATGCAAACATTTAGAAAGTAACCACCAGTTTTAACGATTTCAAGTTTATCTCATTATAAATCGTATTTGTAAGTTTGACTTAGTGTGTGACTCTGCATATGAAAATATAAATATCTTGGAAAGTTATGGGACAGGAAGCCAGTGATGAGATGGAAACAGTAGTGAGTTCACAACGTTGCAGTTCTAAACCAAATATATCACAGATCTTCGCATAATGTATTCAAAATATTACAAAGAATCTGAAGATGAAATCTTTTAAGATGCTGATTTCAACATTCATTGTCTTGATAATGTGTCCTCCCAAAATGAATTTTCATCCTTAGTTGCTCCAGCTGTGTTGCTGCGTTCACACGAAATATGAAGCAGAATAAGAATTTATGTTTACTTATTCAAGTAAACACAACATGCAAATATTCACCTGGTCGGCTCAACAAAGAGGAGAGGTGGATTACTGGTGTAACTTCTAGTTGTTGTGTTGCACCTGCAGTGGAAATGCACAATGTATATCATATCACTGTCACACTAATCTCGCTAGAATGTCACATCTATATCCCGTTGTGTCATTAATCTCCTCACAGGATATTTCGCTTTGTGTTTGGCTGAACGCACATTGAGAACTCTGTCTACGAGGAAAATGCTGAAACCTCACAAGTGTCAAAAACATTGTTTTCATGCTGAGGTAACAAGTTAATGTTCCTTTAATATATAAAACGTAGAGTTCAGCAACAGAAAACCATTTAAAGAAATCGTATCAGGCTGTCATCAGGGTTGATGAGGCACCTTTTTTTCCTCTTACCGGCTTTTTCAAATAAATGCAGTCAAAGGAATCATTAATGTCTTAGTCAGGACATGCTCCATATCAAATTTAGTTAGACAACAGCAACAAAAATTGGAAACGCAAAGTTTTGTGAAACCGAATCCCTCATCTCCCCTTCGGGTTTAACAGTAATACTCTTACTGTAACTTCTGTTCAGCTCATTTCCTGTTACTGACTCAATGACGCACATCAGGTCTTATGAGCTAAATGCATCTCATCAAATCTGACACAAATTATTTCATCTTTGCAAGTTTCTTCTATACCTATCCACTGATTTCTATCCCTCTCCATAGATGCAGTCTTTCAGTGCCAGAGTGGGCCATAAAATTGTATACAGAGTGTAATACACGTTGGGTGATATATGTACAGTACGGTATAATGCTCTGTCCTCCTGCACTGAATCTGAAGTCAATCTATCACGGGTCCCATTCTGTACTTCACTGTAAGTCGCTGTGGGAGTCTGTGTACATGCATCAAAGTCACAAGGACAATTTCCTGCACATTTATTGCTCTTGGCAAATAGATTGATTCTTAGTGCTTCGCCACAGCATTAAAGGTTTGGAGCTGCTGCCCAGCTGCTGATTAAAACAGATAAAACTTGATTCAAAAATTAATCATGTCTGGGATGTTTAAACTCCTTTGCCAGGTGTATATACAGTCCATTCCGTACACACTTAGTCGATAAGTAAGCATTCTCCTCTGGCAACAGCATTGAATTCTGAAGACCGTCTATCTACCACCTTTTAGTCTTATGAAAGGATATGAATAAGTGATCATTACGCTGTGGCTATTTATTTTTTACAGGTCGGAACTCAGTGGAACTGTATACTTCTGTGAGTAATGCAGAGCGTTACAACGTGATCATTGCATTGTGAGTTATGTGGCAACTAAGTGGTGTATTTAATTTGCTTTTTTTCCAAATGAACTAATCAAGTAAATCAAGTTTAAGCTATAAAACCTATTTGCTGCTTGTTCACGCCAAACAACAAACAGCAACTACAGCAAATGTTAAAGTATGGTTACAGTTTAAATCATGATAAATATCAAATAAGGAAGGAAGAATGTGTGATGAAGAAGAGGAGAAGTGACCAAAGGATGATGGGGAAGAGACGGAAGGTAACACAACATGCCAGGTGCCCTGGGTCACTTGAAAGCCCAAAAAGGAAATTAATGGTAAAGTGGATTAAAGATAGAGGTCACACACACACACACACACACAGACCTAAACTCACCTCAACTCACACATTTTCCATTTAGCAGTAACAGGCTTATAGGAAATAGCCAGTGATTTGAAGTGCACAGCATCAGGCCGGACCATTAGAAGCAGCCAAAGCCACACAGGCCCTTGTATCTGTGGGCGTTGCAACCTTGAAGGGCTCTGAAACTATTTTTTTAAACGCCCAACTGATCTAGGAAGAGATTCAGAGAAGCCTGGATGTTCCTCTGCTCCGGCCTCCCCGCTGAATGTTTAGTTAGTGACGGAAACATCCAGGAAGAAAAAATGAAATACTTTAGTGTTAATGAAGTAAGACTCCAGACTTCTACCTTCATACATGTCTTTTGCGTTCATCTTGCCTTAGAACTGGTTTGATATTGGAAAATTCAGCTCAGTTTGTGTTTCTACAAATGTCAAATTAGATACTTTACATTACCTGCACTAAAAAAAACTGTAGATCGCACTGTACCAGGACAAAATTTAGCTTTGAGATAAGTTCTCCACATTGTCTTTACCACTCTATTACTCTATAACATGAATGTATGAATATACGCACATATATTATCCTCGATATGATATATATTTAAGGACACTTGTCTGAAATGGAGCAGCTTCAAGAATTTAAATACAATTCCAAGTATTTCATGAAGTGAAATGTGGAAAAAAGTTATCGTAACCAGTGTAGAGGGAATTGAAGTGAGTGAGACATGAGTGAAAGAGAGAGAGGGGGGGATGTTTGTGTGTGTGCATGCAGCATAGGGTAAATTATGGCCGAGGTGTTATACTGTGCCCTGTGTCACACTCGTGCTCTCACCTCCATAAAATATACTGGCCTCAATCGATAACTAATTAGCTGCTAATCACCATGCGAAAATACACAACGGCAATCACATAAACACACAAACATCCACATATTGATAACTTAAGTAGGTTGGTGCCACGTGTTACACCTCCGAGCACAAACAGACACACACGTCATTCGATTCAAGTCAAAAGGTCAACAAGACAGTTTGACAACCACAGAACAAGCAACAAAAAGTCAAATCTATACAAAATGGAGAGATGGATGACGTGTGTGGCTGAGATGGAGTCACAGAAGTTAACGACGGAGGCACCAAGCTTTCGTTGCATGATGGGGTTTGATGATCGGAGACCAGTATCTTACTGGGTGTCGTGTTTGCATCACAGCCAATAGAGCTGGAGCTAATAAATGCCACTGACTGCTGTCATTTGACCCCGGATCTGCTGATTGTGCCACTCAAGACAAAAGTCAAACATCAGTGAGTGTTATTTTTCTTTTACTACAAAATTTGCAGTCATACACAGTTTTTTGTGTTTTTTTTAAAAGGTGTTTGGCTCCTCACTGTCTGGCCAGTGTCTCTCGTCTGACATGATATGAAGAAGAAAATCGCCATTGCACGTTGTTCCCAAGATGTACAACACAAAAAGTGCACAAACGTTCATGGCTATTTAAACTAACGCCCCCAAGTTCAGTGCACGTCATAAGAGTCATTATCAAGGCTGCCCGGAATAAAGGAGAGGAGGAAGGGAATGCATTCACCCATGTGAGAAGTTTCCATCAGTGTGGATCTCAGCTGGAGCCAATAAAATCCTGTGTTCACTGCAGGGTTATTTTACCCGGGAGTTAAAATGCGCTTGTACCCATTCCCATTGCAGATGTTAGTGGGTGTGAATGGGTTGTTTCACCAGTGGAAACGGGGCTTCAGTGTGTTTTTAGTCCCAGTGTGTGAGGGGCCTCGGTCGCCCTCCCTCCTCATCAGTCTCCACCTCCACTCTTACTCTCTCTCATCCTGACATTTTGGCAGCTGTTGCCATGCCTCCATTTTGCCTTCCCTCTGGGAGCCATGTTGTTCGGGGGTTGTGTGTGTGTGTGTGTGTGTGTGTGTATGTGTGTGTGTGTGATTTTGTCCTACACTGTGCGTGACCTGCCTATCTTTGTAATGATGGAGTGTTCTTGATAGGAAGTTCGATCTGTGTTGTCCCTCCATGATATAAGCCGCATCTTTGTGTGTGTGTGTATGTGTGTGTGTAGGTGTAAGTGTGTTTATCTGAACTTTGGTCGACACAGGTTGATGAGAAAAAGATAAACAACAAATTTGATTGATAATAATCAGTTTTTCACAAACTGTCTTTCATCACCAAGTTCTTCTCTTATGTGGCATCTATTCAAGTTTTTAATTTCCCATCCAAACCAGAACCAGCCTATCAGGAGTCACAGACCTTAAACACATGTATGGAATAAATAAATCTTCTTTACTCGTTCACGATCTGAAATTAACCACATAGCAAAGTTTAACCGTCCTTTTACAGATTTGTACCCGTGCCATGCCTTGTTCAGTGTATCTGAAAAACTGCATGTGATCTATTTTCTCTTCGGAGTAACATTAAAACTTTGGTGCTTAATGCTGCTCAGGTAAAACTGGGTAAAGGCCCCAGGGTTTCACTGCTTTTAGAGCCACGCTGTTGCAAACGTCTCGAAGCAATAGTGACACTTTGCATTTCCTGGAGCATCACTGCATATTTTCCACATGAATGAATACTGAAAGAAAAATATACTCGGAAGCCATTTAGGAATCTACTTTAAATGTTACGAGTTGAAATGTTCTTACGGAGTTTCTCATATGAACTGTTCTATTCCGTTCTATACACTAAAATACAGCATAAAAACACACACACATAAAGTGACAAAGGGGATGTACAAAATGTGACAGATGGGCTGTGTGTGTCTGTGTGTGTGTTAGAGAGAGAGAGAGATAGAGAGAGAGGCTATGAGATGATGAAAAACTTTGAAAGACCAACATTTTTTAGTGTTGACTACAAAAAGGAAGAGACACTGACACATGATAGATTTTTAATATGCATAAATGATGAAAACGGGCATAAGACCTCACATCATGAAACATAAATATATTCATTTCAACATCCCTCATCAATAAAACATCATTTTTAAATGTTTTTTTATTTCAGATATATGAAACATTAGGTTCTGTCTCTCCTCTGTACAGGGACACATTGGTCCATTGATACATTGCTCACCACTCATGCAGTTCAGCCTGAGGTAACATGAACAGCAGAGCAGCCCAGATGTGCTCTTTGCCTCCCCACGTCCTCCAGGTTCTCCTGGGGGACGATGAGGCCGCCTCACGCTGATCGGGATGTACGATCTTGCCAGTGTTTTTTTTCTGGGTCTGCCCCCGGGGTCTCCTCCTCTCAGTCGGGCGCAGCCAGCCTGGCTCCGCGGGGAGGAGGCCATCCAGGAGGCATCCTGATCAGATGCCTCAACGGTTTGATGCTGCTTTGCTTCCTAAATTGCCTCTGCAGCTATTTTCTTTCTCTGTCCTCCTTTGTCACGCTCATACCACATCTTTCACATTAGCCTATTTAGAAGTTGAGCAGCACCAACAAGAAGAAGAAAAGTAACGGAGAAGAAAGAGTACGAGAGAGAGAGAGATATTGTAATATTGAAAAAGATAAACAGGCAAAGCACAAGCAGGTGTGATTGGCACCAGGTTGAACAGAGCACCAGCTGGAGACTCAGTCCACACGACTTGATATTCAGCCCAAGTCTCCTGTTAGTCAAAGACCTCCAGAAGTGGCAGACAAAGGCTCCAGATTGGAGCCGCAAATCAGCGTCAGCAGTCATCGTGTGAGAAGCGTTCAGAGGTGTGTTTAGAGGGGCTCGCTGACACGTCACAGACTTTCTAACACGCTGAATATCTACACAATACTGCCTGTAGAAGTGCAGGAGGAGATGAAGGTGGTGACGGCACATGCACATTTAAAAGCTGCAGATATCTGTTATTGTTGGAATAAGCCGAATGGACATGGTAACACATGTGCAGCTTACATTTACTGCATCAGGCTTGGGTCAGGTTAGGACAGAAAAAAAAAACAGAATGCCTGTCGGGTTCGGGGTCGAGCTCCGATAGTTTTCTCTTGGGCTCGGACAGAAAAGTGCATCCCGAGCTGCTCTCTATTCTTTACAACGGTGATGTCCACTGATGCGTTTCAACTCTCCTCCGGCCTGACGTGCCGCTCTGTGAGCAGCTTGACACACGAGAGCAGGAGGATGATTCAGACTCAGCGTCTCTTCTCACCCGGGTTTTTGTGATCAAATGTCCGGGGACCAGACATTAATAGTCAGTGGTCAGTCCTGGTTAACGATTGTGTGACCACAACAAGTCATGAAGTGTGAACTGCACAGACATCCTTTGTCTTTGAACTTGACTCAACTCTGTCCTCAGGTGGACTGGGAGTATCTCACATATCTCCCACAATTCAAGCATATGTTTTATTATGGGAACTATGGTAAACTGGTTTCTAGGACAGTCTTGCCTTTTATAAAAATGGTAATCTAAGTGACCGACAGCCGTTATCACGTAAACGTACAAATTTCTGTTCCTTCAACATTTGTGGCTTCTGTCCCACAATCTCAACCTTTGCACGGCACATTTACACAATAAGAGCGTCTGTGCACTGGCTCACGTTGGACCTATCGTGTTCAGGAGCTGCCAGTCAGCACCCCCGTATACTACATTCATTCATACCAGTCAAACTACCTTTGAGAAGAAAGAGGCCTATTTTTTACCACTTTAATATCTCCTTCATGCAGAAAGAAAGATAGGGTAGAAGTAAAAATGCACCCTTCACACACACACGCACACACACACACACACACACACACATAGGCCACAATAGGGCCATGCAAAGAGACGTATTGGGGCCAGTGTTGACTTATATCCCTATGCTAATAAGCATACTAATTTACACACGGCCTAGGAACTTTCTGGAAAAAAAAAGAAAAACGGTATCCGCAACACACACACACAGAGACACAAATACAAACGCACACTGATGAAAACCCTCCTGCCTTTTCATAAAGCTCTGCAGACCTCAAAGAGTCAAAGAGAGAACGTCTTTGAAGAGAGATTTTAAAAACGTATTTATTGTCTTTGTGGCGAGAAAAGGAAAAAGAGGAGAGGAAGAAAGGCTCGTATAAACAACGTAGTTTTAATAAAATAAAATAAGACAGCTCAGGGTAAACTTTTGAATGTGTATCATCTGACCAGGCTGTGGAATTTCTACCTGCATGGCAGAAGCTGCCAGTTTGTTTAATTATAGTGATTGTATTATAATCAATGGAAGAAGCCACCTCTTCGTTATATCTGATTACTGTTGTGTTACATTGCTATTGATTGACAGATACATACTGAGACATGGAGCTTATATTCCCTGAATGCAGAATATCATCAAGAGGCAGAATGTAGTGATGAGGACAGGCTGCAGGAATAAACAACGGAGGATATGTCTATCAGTGGTTTAAGACCAGAAACACAAGTAAACTGGATTCATTCTGTTTTTGTTGTAGTGTTTCAACTATAAGTGGAGTTTGATCTCATATACTTTTCTTTGGTTGTATTCAATTATCCAGCAAATTAAAAATAAGACCAGTTAATTGTAAAATAGCTGCACTTAATTAATCTAAAAGCCTATCAACAAAGAACGGCATGAGTGGGCAATGAAACATGTACTATTACGTTTGAGTCACAACGCCCTCTAGTGGCTTTAAGATATTTGACAAGCACAAAGGAAATCGTCTGTAAAGGAGGTCGGTCGACCCAACATCAGACATTGATCCTCAAGATTGTTGTTTTCCTATTACCCAGCAGCCACTGCAGGTTTCTTATGAGCCTGATGAAAAGCGTTAAGTCACCTTGGTTTACGATTTATTATTTTAGCACATAATCTTCCCAAATAATTATACACAAACCCATATGTTAATATTAACGCAACTATTTCAACCCAAATTTAGATGTTAACCTTAACTAAAGGAATTGTTTCAACTCAAAATGTGGCCTTAACCTTAAAAATTAGTTTTGTCTCTAAAAATAACAAAACCATAACACAAGTATTAAAAAACAGATTTATTTGGTAATTAGATTCACACATTGTAAAGGTGCTGATACATGATGTCCAGCTGCTGTTCTTGGTGTCGGATTGGAAAACACTTCAGAACTTGTTACTTTGCCATTCGCATATTTCTTTATAACTCCCCTTCTTTCTCTCTTCATCTCATTACTGTACATTTCATCCATTCTGTGTATATTTCACCTCATCCTTGTATCTCTTTACCTCTTTACCTCTTTTCCTCTCTCTCTCTCTCTCTCTCTCTCTCTCTCTCTCTCTGTCTCTCTTGATTAAACATTTTTACTGTGGAGAAAAGCAGAGTGCAAATGGCCATTAGAGAACATTTTACACCCCACTCTACCAAATTCAAAATGACAGCCCCAGTGATATGCTGCTAACATGTTTGTGTATGTGTGTGTGCGTGTGTGCGTGCGCGTGTGCACCTTCCAACTGCTCTCTCCATCAGCTCTCTATTATCCGACCCAAATCAGAATAATATATGGGGCCACCGCCTGCTAATGGGTGCACTGCTGTGCATGTGTGTGCGCTCGGCTTCAGAGAGCGAAGCCCTATGACAGCCATATGAAACTATGTGCAGAGGCAATTGGCCTAGTGTGGGTTTTCTTAGATGACAGACAGGTGGGAGGTCTAATCCCATCAGAGGGTTTGTTAGCCTGTCCCTCAGGGCCCGCCCCTGTCTACTGAGTGGGCTCTGATTGGATGATCTGATTCCTAAAGTCAGATGGATTGTATCGCCCGAGGCAAAGAACAACTTCAATGGGCAGAGAGGGAAGGAGGGAGAGTGTGAAACACACCGAGAAAAAGATTGTGAGATGAAATCTGAGCGTCTGAGAGATGAATGGATGGTGTTGCACTGAGAAAATAAACATCTGAGAGAGACTAATAGAGAAAACCTGAGACAGTAATAGATAGAGGGAAGACAGAGGGAAGTGACTGTAAATTCAGACAGATCACTTGGCTTGAAGGGAGATGAATATGGATGTAAATAAATGACTTGGCCTGCGGAGAGAGCCGCTAAATGTGAGTGAGTGGGCGGTGGAGTTTGGGGACTCCTGAACAGGCTGAGAGGAATGAACAAAAAGGAGTTAAAAAAGCTAAAAGCTCATCCTGCACTCTGGGTATTAGTTCATGCAGTGGCACAGACCAGGAGATTGTGAGAGAGCTCAATAAAACCTGGACGATCCGACCTGGAGCACACAGTTGTAGTGCTGCAGCTAACTGTCTTTCAAACTATAATCAGTGGATTTCTGATTTGAAATCCATCCCACCTAAACACCACAGACAGTATTGATATCATAAAAGATCATTGCAGCTGGTGGTTCAACAAGTGCACAGGAACAAGTGGGACTGTTACAAAGGCAACACACATCATATTTGCACATGACCGGCAAGTAACCTCTACACAATAGAACTTGTAATTTCATGTCTGAGGTTTGTGGGTCTGAGCTTCCTCTATGAATAATACAGTATTCTAAGTGAAGACAGATTCATTATAAGTCAAAGTAAGTAATTGTGAAATAAAACCTCAGATGATTTTTACCACAGAAAACGTTTTTGTGCAAAAGCAGTAATGAAAAATAGCTTTCATACAGTCAAAGCAGAATACGAACCACTTTTCAGTGTGTGTTTGTGTGTGTGTGTGTGTGTGTGTCTGTCTGTGTGTGTGTCTGTGTGTGTGTGTGTGTGTTGGATCTGTATCTTACTACAAATCATGTTGGTAGTGCAATTTGATTTGGTTGTTCTATACAATGTTTCAAAGGGATTCTTCAGGATGATTCATTTTGACATTAATGCCAACATCACTAATGACTGCAATGTTTTTGTGGACACTAAATGTCAATAGCTATGTTGTTGTATTATATCAAGTTTCCAAGTTGGCGTGAGCTGTAAATTCTCCACTTTGAAACCAATCGCTCTTCACTATGTGATCCGGAGGACTTTGACGTGGCTGAATGATTTTCCCCTGTAGAGCATCGTGAAAAGGAGGAGCGCTCACTCAGCAGTTAATTCTGAAGACTTCAATATCCTGAAAAATCCCGACTTGAAGAATCATATTGGACTGAGGGGTCTAGACTTTTAGGCCTCAGCCTTGTGTGTCTGTGTGTGTGTTTGTGTGTCAGCCATAGTGCACACATTTAAGAGTCGAGCTGTGCATCTACTTGAATTGTTGCTGAGACGTGGGTAAAGTTTTCAGCAGGTCTCTCTACACTGTTGTGGTGTTTGTGGTATTTGATGAAGGTGAAGACAGTTTTTCTGGCCTTTGTGTTGCCAACAAGTCCCGAGTGCTGAGATCCACACTTTTACTTTCTCTCTCTCGCGCTTTTTCTCGCCGTCTTCTGTCTTTTTTTTTCTTTCTTTGTTTTCCTTCTCATTCCGGCTCCTGTGTGTCCTGCTCCGTCTCTCTCTCTCTCTCTGTCTTCCTCTGAAACACAGAGATTAAAATCCATTCTTCAGTGTCCTCAAACCCCCAACTCAGCTCTTTACTTGCAAAAACACAAACACACTTGTTCTGTGGGTGTTTGTGTTCGTCAGGTTTTGCTTCTTTGTGTGACTGTGTGTGTGTGTGTGTGTGTATGTGTGTTTCTAAGGATAAAAACCTGATTATTCATTTCATGAATCTTGATTTAACTGAAAAAAAAAATTGTTGTTCTTAAAAATGTAATATAACTAAAAAAACAATCATAATATTTGTGTGCTACCGTTTGTTTGTTCTTGTATCCATATAGAAATTCTTTATTTGTGCCTCCATCTCCACATCATGTGTCTGGAATCTCTCAGTCTATTCTCCAATTTCCATGTGTCCACGCACGCACACACACACGCACGCACGCACGCACACACAGAGCACTGCAAAGTTAAAGTAGACTTGAACTGGACTAAAAAGAAGAGGAGAGAAGACAGAATTTAATTTGTTCTTGTTGTAAACCTTTAATAACAGATGGTTGACGACTTGGGGACACAACAAACTGTGATCACAATATTGTGTCAGTTTCAATGAGGAACTGGTTTGAAAATCCATCCAGTTGATATGGAGCAATAATCCTGAGTTATTTTTCTGTCAACCTGATGAATGTAAGTCCATCTGTCACAGTGGTTAGTCCCCAATATCTCCTGAGAGAGTAAAATCTTCATCTCCTAAATGCTCCAGTTTCACCAGCTCGTTGATTTATATCGTCCATCAGCCGTCTTGTGCTGGCAAAACCAAATCAATGACCTGAAAGGTGCTAAAATGCACTGAACTGAGCAGTCGGGTGATAATTAGTCTGTAGGTTTTCACTTTGAATGAAACTTTGAACATTACAGCTCCTTATTCAGTCCATTAGTGTTAACATATTGGGTTTGGTCATTCTAAATAGCATTTGTTTGCCATTTTAAGAAGAAAGAAATATAGAGAAACAATAAAAATGTCAACCCATTAACATATATATATATATATACTATGAATCCTCATGCATTCCCCCCCCCCGCATTGGTTATTTTATTAGTAATTCAGAATTCATCACTGCAGCAGAGATATAAATATATATTTTAAACTTTTTGTCATGTCTTTCTGAACTGAAAAGTTTAAAGACAATTTCCTCAAACTTTGTAAACGCTGACAAAATGAACTCAAACTTGATTTTTCTCAGATGTCCCCCGAGGCCATTCAGCCAACGAGCGGAAATAATTCAGCGAATGTGTTGTTGAACTGACGGACCTGGGCCCCGGCCGCCACGCCAGTTCAAGCAGAACCATTGTGCATTCCTCAGACCTCTGCTGTCTTATGCCTTCAATGGAAACTGAACCCGAGCACAGTTTTCACACTGATTTACACCTGGAATATAAACATGATTTGGAGAAATAGTTTGAGGCACCAACAGTCTAACATCCCTTTGATGTTAACAAGCGGTAAATCAGGTTTTAGAGAGAGAGGAAGATGAAGAGGGAGACTGCAATGAGAGCGGGAGTGGGGGGGGGGGGGTGGAGACAAAGGGAGGAGAGGGGGTCAAGAGAGGGAAATGGTGAATATTGAGGGAGATGTGAGAGAAGTTAAAGGCAGAGAAAGAAAAAAAAGGAGAATGGAAAATAGCAAGTATGGAGGAGAAGGGCCGGGCAGCTTTCCTTTTATGTTTGAAGAGCGGCAGCGAAAAGAGGAAAGTAGAAAGGAAAGAAAATTAAAAGGTGAGAAGAGATAGAGTGGAAACAGTTTAGCTCTGATGTACTAAATGTTAACCTCTTTTCAGATCAAAGGGTTTCCTGAGCAAGCCAGAAAAAATGTCACACCACAAAAAGTGTGCGTTGCTCCTGTGTGTTGATTTATATGTATCACAAAAAATAAGAGCGTCTCTTCTGAGCTCGATCCGGCCTGAGGGCAAAAACGATTCACAGGGAATGTGACGCAAACATGAATCCCATATTTCATAATCCAAATGTTTACTTAAAATCTAAATAAATGTAAACACCGCTGTTAATACCACTTATGGTTTGCAGGGGGCGCTGGAGAGTCGGGGCGCCCTCCGCACATCCTATCACAGAGCACATGAAGACAAGCAACCGTTCTTAAATTTAGAGCATCCAATTTAGCTAAGCTGTATTTCTTTGAACTGTGGAAGGAAGCTGGAGCACATGGGGAGCACGTGCAAAATCCACTTAGTAACTGTTCTGCACTTCTCGTTATAGTATTTGGTCAGAAACAGCACAAAACAAGGAAGTCAATTGGTCTTGACACCACTTACAGACGCAGTACATCCCAATTGAGTCATGTTTTTTGATGCGAGTCCAAAATTCACTCAAGTATTTGATCTGTTTTCATTTCCACTTAATCCTGAGGAAAATGTTTGATTCTTCCTCTAAGGGTTTGGAGAGTTTACATGGTTAGAACCTGAGAGAGACCGAACTTAAACAATCAGATAACATGGGGAAAAGACAGAGGAGAATTTAAATTTCTGAAAAACTAAAATAAGCTCATATTTGCCTTTTAGTTTCCTGCACACTCTAACATGTCAGTTCCTCATGTGGCCATTCACAAAGAAAATAGAGGATATAACCTGGTTCAAGGTTAAAATAAAATAAATTAACAACAAAAAATCCATCAACATGCTTTTACCAATTGACAATAAATGAAGATTCCAGACTTTTAAAGATGATTATTTTGGGGAAATATGAAAAGTTATTATGAAACACCCACGTGCTATGATTTTCCCAGAATAGCCAAGGTTAGTGACTGTCTGACATGAATGTGAAATAACTGGATGCATATGAAGGAGTGTGCCGGCATATATACACACAGTGGACCTGTACCCCAGGCAATTTAATGTTATAAATACATATATACATTTAAAGCCAGAGCAGTGGAGTGAATATGAAATGGGAGTGAGAGGAAGGGACGGCTCGACCTAGTGGAAATGTGAAGTTTAACAAAAGACAGTGGAATAAGAGGGAGGACCCCAGAAAGTTCAGACTGACAGGCGGAGACACACTGACCATATACGAGTCAGAGGAAGTCTAACAAAAGGAGAGAATGTTTAAACGTGAAGCTGAGAATGATATAGAAAGAGGGAGGAGGGGA